>NW_006986797.1:1770-54216 GCF_000164805.1 Carlito syrichta
CCATCCACGAACAGGTGTATGAGCACACTGGAACCTATTTCCCTCTGCCTTACAATCTGTCCATGTAGCAGTATGTAGTCTTGGTCCCTAGATTAAAAAGGGGGTATAAAAGAGGAAAATAATGGAGGAAGGGGGGGTCAATAGGAAGTTAGAGAGAGAAGAGTGAGAGGGAAAACAGACATACATACCAACTATCAGGTGAGAAAGAGACATAATGCTGGAAAGAAGTGAAAAAAGACATGTAAGAAAGATTCCCTAAAGAATACGAGTAGCTACACAGAGACAGACCAATATAATCATGAAACAGTGTAAGTCAGAAGACAAACAACAAAAGTGATCAAAATAAACAGTCAAAATGATAAAATCATAAGTCACAGTAAGAGCTCAGACTAAAATCACTTCAGCTCTGATCTCCGGCCTCTCCCCTTTGTTTTCGTTGCAGGCAGCTAGGTTTACTCGCAGTTTGGGTTTGGCTGCCTGGGAGTTGCTTTTGTCTGATTCAGCGTAGGGGCGGGGCTTTGTCTCCTGTTTAGCGATGTTACCTTAGGAATTGAGGTGGGGGTTGTTGATAGGTGGGCAGGGCAATGGAAATCTTTGCCTAGAGAATCTGAGGCAGATTCACTTTCGTAGATCCGTTTCTCTCCGCTTGTCTGGGTCCCCAAGCTTGGGGCACGCACTGAGTGCCTCAGCCAGGGTGGTCCCGGAGCTCCAGAGCTCCAAAGCTCCAACAGGCAGGCGGTGAGCGACAAGAGTGGCCCTGGGCCCCCCACAGGGCACCTCAGCCAGGAATGGGACTGGTGTCTCTGAGGGATGGGCACCCAGAGCCTACCTGAGTGACCAGTGGCTTGGTGCTGGGTGCCAGGCGAGAGACAATGTAGCCAGGGTGGGAGCTGAGACCCAAGACTCCCATGCATGCGGTGGAACAGCAGCAGCAGGGGGCCCACAATATCCAGCCCTGCATGGGACCGAAGGTCCCCGGGCCTCGGACCAGCATGGCTGGTGGTGGGCTGGGGGATGGGGAAAGAAAAGTAAGAGTATTTTTGGGAACTCACGTTTGGAGAATCTCACAAGTCCACCTATGCCGTCGCCATCTTGCTGAACCAGAAAAAAGTTCTTGTTCTCAAACATCTTATATTCTAATGAATGAAATGTAAAAAAAGGGATACAAATATTTTGGTGTTGTGGTTTTATCATAAAATGTGCTTTCTAAGATGACTGTAAGCTTTGTTGAATGAATACAGGACATTTTGGCTCTGTCTAGCAACTTGATGAAAGAAGGTTGATTAAAACAATTTGAGAATTGCCAGTATATATACATGCTTATTTGTAGTGAAAATAGTTTCACTATTTTCACTGCAAATAAGTGTTTTACAATTTACAATTTTTACAATATTTTACAATTTAATGAAATTTGTCAACAGATATCTTAATTTGAATGGTGAAATATAAATTTTTAGTATGGAAAAGATAAGAAAGAAAAGGTTCTCTGCCTTCTGACTACCTGTAGCAAACTCTAACTCTTTTTAGTATTTAATTTTGAGTTACAATGCTGATGTTGGAGGTGAAGGCTTAGGCATGATTAACTGTCAGAATTATTAATCTACATGTTTTATTAAATTTCTGTTTTACTCTTTCTTTCTAGACTTTGTGTTTGTGCTTGATCCTTAACCATAAAGATTTGGGCATTTAAAAATCTTCTCAGTGTCTGGTATCTTTCCAACAGGCAGGTCATAGGTCTTTACATAAAGAGGAACTACACAGGCTATATGTAGGAATTTTTTAAACCCTGAGTTCCTATTTTATTTTTTCTTTCTTAAATGTATTTTCATTAAGTGATAAATGTGAGTATAGAATGGTAATAAATACCACCAATAGGCTTTAAAGCCTAAATGTTGAATTTGATACTCACAGCTTAAAGGCATCATGAAAATTTCTCCAGAACTAATGTTCAAGCAATTTAGGTTTTACAGGCAGCTCAATAGTTCTGAATGATGTAGTTATTTTGAAAAAAGTAACCATAAAAAGCTATGTTCAGAGAATTGGTACTTTGCATGTATCAGTAGAATGTAAAAGTCAATTGATTGGCTTGCTATTTGGAATATAAGTTTTTAAAATCATATTTCAACATATTAGTATTTAATTCATGAGTTTGTGCTATAAACAAAATCTATTAAAATATATTTAATATATATTAAAGGCATGTAAGGGAAAATATAAATTTTAAATGTCATTTTATTATAATTTTCTCTTCAGCCCATTTTGGACACTCATAAGATAAATATTTCAAAAAAATGCATCTTCTAATTTTATAAACAAACATGTTTTATTATAAAATATTTCTTGTTGATTGGAATAATATTGACCATTGTATGCAAAGCATCCTCACAATTTTTAACGCTAGTTTTTAATCACACAATTGTATCTGTTTCAAAGATAAATTAATGCATATAGAAAAGAGTATCCATGTAGAAAGTTGAAAAAAAATTGTAAACTAGTTAATATACTTGAGAATTGCCTATTTTCTGTGTGTTTTGCATTGGTGAGTTGTGCTTATATCTAAAAGAAAATAAAGGGTCTCTGTTTCATTGAAGGAATGAATAATGTACATAACTAGCACTCTTGAGCAATGCAACTGTGAGTACATGTCTTCTTGTTTATAATCCAATCATTTTCTTACTATGATAGCATGTAACTGAAAATTCAAATAAAAGCCTTGTCCCTTTACATAGCCTATTGAATAAAAAGAGAAATTAGAAATTCTTTCAAAACCACCTCAAGTATTAATGGCACAATTGTTTGAGCATGTAGGTGCTTTAACAAACCTTGTGTATTTTATTAAGTTTGATAGTTAAAGAAAAAATATTTTTCAGAGTACTGTTAAGAGCATATATGTTGTCAAAGATAAACACGGTCAAACACTAGTTAAAGTCATGAAAACAGATTTTATTTTATTTGACGCCTACTGACAGTAGGAGAAAGAGCAGAGGTAACTTGGATATTTTAATGGAAGAATAAGGGAGGGAGACTGTGGGGTTCGTAGAGTTAGAGAAGTAAAAAAAGTACAAAGGGTTGGTCAGTTGTAATGTGACTAAGCCAGCTGTGCTAGCTGGCAGGTATTAAAGTTAGGATTCTGTCTTCCCACAGAGGCTGGGAGACAGAGGCCTTATCTTTCTTGATGATTACATTTCAAAGGAATGACTCTTATGTTTGAGAGAGAAGCTTCTGAGTTGTAAGAAGTATAGATGCACAATTGTAAGAACTTCTAAGCAAATGTTTTGAGAAAGGAAGGTCATTGTCCTATCATCAGGTGTGTGTTGTCTAAAACAAATAGTACATTTTTCTGCCAATATTCAGCTTTCTCAGGCAGGCACTTTAAGGAGGACTGGGGTCATCCTAGGGACATGGCCTTATGCTGCTTGAAGGCATATTAGAGGTTCATCAAGTCTTAATGCAAGGATTTGGACGGAATTGACATTTGCCTAAGATTCTACAGTTCTCAATGTCACAAAGAATTTCTCAAATTGTTAGAAGCTGTTGATATCATTTTTTTTTTTGAGTTGGAGTCTCACTCCATTACCCAGATTGGAGTGCAGTGGCCGCTCCCGGCCACCACAGCCTCGACCCACTGGGCTCTGGAGATACTTCCACCCCAGCCTTCCGAGTAGTGGAATTACAGGCGTGTGCTACCATGCCAGGCTGATTTTTGATTTACTGTAGAGATGAGATCTCACCAAGTTGCCCAGGCGGGTCTCGAACCCCTGGTCTCAGGCAATCCACTCAGCTCAGTCTCCAAATGTGCGGGATTACAGGCTGAGCCTGTATATACTCTATGGTTCATATACTCATATAATAGAGTATATGAACCATAGATACAAAAAATAAACTAGGCTTATACAAGTGGCTATATGTATATTGTCAAGGAATGTGTGTGGCTTTATTAAATAGATATCCCCATTAAAATAAATATAATTAAATATAATTAATTTTTAAAGTAGGATGATAGTATGTATAAGAAATTTAAACTGTCCAGAATACAAATTAAACTATTTGGTTTAGCATCTAACTTAAGACCTCAGTATGCTTCAAAAGGATCATTAAAACCACAACTTATCCTTGTGCTCATGAAGTAAAGAAGAGACAGTTAATAGAAATTTCTAACTGATAGACTGTTGTAGAGCAGAGAACTCTGTGTTTTTGAAAATTAAACATATCAATTTGCCCTTCTTCCCCTATTAAGGAAGAGTTTCTTAATTGTGCAAACACATCAAGTGAACTATTTAATTAGATTTTAAGACCCAGGGTATAAACATCTGGTTAAGGTTACATATTTCAAAGCAACAAAACACGAGAAACCCTTGGTTTGAAAACTCATGGCTAGAGGATAATTTGCAGCAGAGGTTTTTCTGTCAAGCATACAGAATTGCTAACATTGTTCTAAAGATGAGACTGTGGGTGTTTTAGCCTTGAAAATAGTTGTTTATCTATCTATCTCTATCAAGCAGAGATTGATGGTTTAAAGTGCCATCTCATCCAGGCTCGGTGGCTCAGCCTGTAATCCCAGCACTTTGGGAAGTCTAGGCTAGTGGATTGCCTAAGCCCGCGGGTTCGAGACCAGCCTGGGAAACTTGATGAGAACTCGTCTCTACAAAAAATAAAAAATTAGCTGGGTGTGTTAGCACATGACTGTAGTTCCAACTACTTGGAAGGCTGAGGAGGGAGGATTGCCAGAGGCCAGCAGGTCGAAGCTGGGATGGCTGTGAGCGTGCCACTGCACTCCTGCCTGGGCGACAGAGTGAGACTCCAACTCAAAAAAAAAAAAAAAAAGAAGAAGAAAAAGAAAAGAAAAAGTGCCCTGTCAAGTTCTACCAAATCAACTTTTGCCTCACTGTATCTTAGACCATTTTACCTATTCAACTTATATTGGTAATGTCATTTACCCTGTCACCACTATCTGTCCCTTTTGTAAATCACAGAAAATGGCATGCATAATTGTCACTTTATAATATACATGTACCAATGCTGTCTACAGCTTCTGTCGAGTTCAAGGGAGTTTAGCTTACATAATCTTCCCTAGCATGGAGTCAGTAACAGCCTCATTTTGCTCCTGTTCCATCTCTACCAATGACTGTGAACTCACCACTTTGCTGTCTGCCACTCAGACAAGGGATTACACAAAATAAAGAAGCAGCTCTCATAACTAACATGCATCAGATTCACTGGGAGGGCTAAACCCCAGCCCCAGAACTTCTGATTCAATAGACCTAAAATGGAACCTAAATATTTGCATTTTAACAAGTATTTAGGTAATGTTAATGCTGCTGTTCCAAGGACTACATTTTAAGAAATACTGGTGAAGGTGGAGAATTATACTACCTTTCAGAAGACCTGTGTTCCTCCCCTGGCTCTACTTTTGTGATCTAGCAAGATGGACAAGACGTGCAGGGCTTTGGTTCTCTTCAGTTATGCCATTGGTAGGTAGATTGGTTTCCCAATTTAAAATTAAACAGGGCATAATTCTGATTCACTACATGATGTTCCAAAGAAGGTGTATCTCTTCATTTTTTCACTCTGTCTCCTGCTCTTAGGTGGCCTCATTCACGTCCTGATTTAACTTACTAACCTTCCTGCAAAGCCTCTAATAAGTTCACTCCCCAGCCCTGAACTCTCCCCTGAATGCTGATCCTAAATACCCATCTGCCTCATTGGCATTATCACTTAAATGTGTCAAAAGCAACTCAAACTCAACAAAGACCAAATTGAATATTTGTTCTTATCCTTCAGCCCTTACACACATCCTGGTTACTCCATCCCAGTGAAGGGCATCAGCCTGTTGAGCAGGTCAAAAGTCTGCATTTTGTCCTGACTCTTCCTCAGTGTCCTTCAACCACCATGTCGAATCTATCATCATGCATATCTCTACAGTTTTCTTTTATGCCCATTACTATCCTAGTGCAAGCTGCCATAATCTCTCATTAGAATGACCACAATAGCCTGCTAAAATGACTCTGGCCCTATCCACCAGAATGTTCTGTCTATAGCCAAAGCAATATTTAATAAATGTAAATCTAACCTTGTCACTTTTCTCCTTCAAAAGGTTCATATTAACTTTGACCTTAACATGCCCTGCAAGGTCTACATGGTCTATTCTTTACTATGTTTGCAGTGTTATTTTTCACTATTCTTTTCATCATCTCATTTTTTTGTTTTTTTGTTACTTTGGGGTTTTTTTTGAGTCGGAGTCTCACTCTGTCGCTCAGACTGGAGTGCAATGGCCGCCTCAGCCTTCCAAGTAGCCGGAATTACAGGCGTGCGCTACCATGCCCGGCTGATTTTTTGATTTATTGTAGAGATGAGGTCTCGTTGCCCAGGCGGGTCTCGAACCCGCGGGCTCAGACAATCCACTCACCTCAGCCTCCCAAAGGCGCGGGATTACAGGCTGAGCCACTGAGCCTGGCTCATTTTTTTGTACTCCAACCACACTAACTTTTTTAAAAAAATTCTTCTAACTACACAGCTGTAATCTCTTTGGTCTTTGTATATGAGGGGTGTCCGCCAAAAGAGATTTTTTTATTAAGGATTGTGTATTTATTATTACATGTTTAAACTTCAGTCACCTTCAAAGTAATCTCCATTTGATGCAATACCCCTATTGATGAGATGCCTTTCATACTGCTCAAAAGTTTTTGAATTGTGTCAATTTGGATGCCTTGTAGTGTTTCTGCCATTTTTTGTTTCACCTCTTCCACATTAGCAAAACGTTTCCCTCTGAGGGATTTTTTTTTTTCTTCCAGGGGAAACAAAAAAAGTCACTCAGGGTGAGATCAGATGAATATGGAGGGTGGGAAATGGGGATCTTGCTGTTTTGGGTCAAAACTGCTGAACACTCAGCTTGGTATGGGCAGGTTTACTTGTAAATCACCCATCATGAAATGGGTAAACGCATTGAAAGAGTCTCCAAAATAAATTCACTGAAGCTGAATGCAGATTCTCACAATAACACCAACTGGTACAGTGATGCTGTTGTGTTCCTAGAATACTTACCTAGTGGGAGAAGCCTATACTACGAGGGGCCAACCCTCCGAAAGATAATTTTGGTTTTGGGGGGTACCCCTTCATATACAATTGTCTTTGTCAGGGAACCTGCTCATATCTCCACCCACTCCCCATGCCCATACACACACTCACTGTTTTCTGCTCACCTTACAGATCTCACTTGGTTATCATTCTCTCGGGAATATTTTCTTGATCACCCCCTCAAAAAATTAGATTGAGTTCTCTTGCTACATGCTCTCTCACTGCCCTTTATTTCCCTCTTATCATCCTTAATTCAGTTTGTAATTATATGTTATTTGTGTGAGGATTTGATTATTTTCTGTTTCACACACTTCACACTGGGCATGCTTTGTTTACTCACCACTGAATTCATAGAACCATAGACAGTGTTTGCATACAACAAATATTCAAGAGAAATTTATTGAATTGAATGAAAATTTATAACATCATAGTTTCCTGATACATATTTTTTAAAATGAACTCTTCTTTGGACCTATGTAAACTCAACCATTATTAAGAACTTTGGACCTATGTAAACTGAACTGTAGTTTCACTCAGGTGTAAACGGTGGAAAGTAATTTGGTCTCTTTTGCATGTAACTTTTCTGAGGGCTGAGTCATCTTCAAAGTGAGCCAATTCAGCAGAGCTCTTCAGAGCAAACTCTACCTTCAGATGACCTTAGTTCATATCGTGGTTCTGCCATTTCTTACCTGTATGGTTAGGTATAAATCTTGTTAAGCTCTGGTTTACTCTTTTTTAAACTGGAGATGATAACAGTGCCAACACTATAGAGGTGTTATGACAGATAAATAACCAATAATTCATGGTACTTACTTTGCATGGTGCCTATTGTATTCTAACTACTCAATAAATTGAAGCTATTAGCATTATTATATTAGGTAATTTCAACTTTCAGTACATTAACAGTCATGTGGTAAGAGCTCAATAAAAAATTTTGTTAAATAGATTCTCTAAATAGTATCTATATAGCATTCTAATTCTTTGTGTCCCAAAGTATTTTAAATACTATCTCAGAAAATTTAGATAATTTGGTCTTTAAAATGTGAATTGTTTCAGATAAAAAATGATATAAATAACGCAAACCTTAAAATCAATAGTGTATCTTACTTTATGAATTACATTATAAAATTTCTGCCAATTATGATCAGGGTATACATTCTATTTCCCTTAAAAATATTTGAATGCAGCAAATATATATTGAGCATGTACTATGTCTGAACCATGACAGACAAAAAGTTGAATAAACTGTACTACAATTTTTTAAGGAGCTCACTATATCGTAAGAAAGTGGATTATCACAAGCAATCATATAAAATAAAGTAGTAAATTTGGGCTGCCCTGTGAAACAAATGGTTATAGGCATAGTTGAGAGGTGTAATTAATTTTATTTGGGGCACTTCAGTTACCTGAGATTTCTTTTTTCCTTTTCTGCTTATCTTTCTTTCTCCAGAAGCATAACACCTTTCTTTCTGGCATATGCAGACATTTCCCCCATTGACTAGAGCAAAGTGGGCATCCCACATCAGCATCACCTAGAAACTGTTAGAAATTCAAATTTGGGGCCCCACAGGAGACCTTACTGAAACAGAAACTCTTTGAGCGATTGGAGCCCAGCAACGTGTGAACAAACTCTGTAGGTTATACTGATGCAGGCTCAAGTTAAAGAACTACTGGAGTCAAGGACCGTGATGTAACAAGACAGATTTTTTTTTCATTAACATCAATTTTTATCTTAAAAATAGATATGCTCATAAAAACAACTGAACCTACTAGGTTTTCATTTCCCCCACTTCCTGTATTCATGTGGTGGGCATATACACAAAATGAACACACATTTTGCCTGAGACCATGTAAAACCAGGCATGTCCCATTTGAAACCCAGCATCCGTATTGTTACCCAAGGTCAAGGCATCTTTACTCCTTCTTTCACTGCTTTTTAAAAGTAGATTTGTAAAGTGGATGCCCTTTTTTCCTTTCCGTGTTTTAAGGAACAAATGAAAGGGTAAATTCTAGGTAAACTTAGTGACAGGACATTTACTGAGATGAAATTATTTTAAGGAAAGTTCTTATTCATAGCGTATTAAATAGCAATGATAAAAAATAATCACCACTGAAGTCCATCACAGTAGTTTTGCCTTATTTTTCTAGATAAGAGAAAAACGGCTCATATTTAAAGGAGCACAATTAGCCTGCTAAAGTGTAGGATTTTTTTTTATTCAGAAATATTTAGAGAGGAATGTGTCAGTTATTTTGAGGCATTCAAAGACGAGTAAGATCTTAATAGCTTCACAGGGGGCATGAAGTGGGTGGATATATACTTTAAACAATATAATGGAGTGAGATAAATAGTATAATATAAATATAATCATATTTATTGAAGGATAGCAATGTAAGCGATGTTCTTTCATATGCTTTTTACTCGATTTACTCTTTGCCACAGTTCTATGAGGTTGGAATTATCAGTAATTTGCAACTGATGATATTGAGACTCAGAGAGGTTAAGTAGTTAATAACTCACCTAAGATCATGCAGCTAATAAGTGGTATGGTAATGATTTTATCTTTTTGTGTTGGTATCTCGCTCTGTCACACGAGCTGGAGTGCAGTAGCATGATCACAGCCCACCACAACCTCGACCTCCTAGGCTCAGGCTATTTTTCTGCCTCAACTTCCTGAGTAGCTGGGACTATAGGTGTGCACCACAATGCCTACATTTTTTTTTTTTTTTGTAGAGATGAGGTCTCCTTATGTTGCCCAAGCTGGTCTCAAGCCCCTGAGCTCAAGCGATCCTCCCATCTTGGACTCCCAAAGTACTAAGATTACAACCTTCAGTCATCACACCCTGCAGGAGTTATGATTTGAATCTAGACTTTAAGCTTCATTAGGGCAAGAAGTGTATCCATTTTTTAAAAACTAATATCCATTTTGTTTCTCAGGACATAATATAATCCCTTGAGAAAAATAGATGACAGATAAATAATCGTTGAATAAATACATGAACAAGCAAGTCCAAGCCTTTCCAAAGAGCTTACACATTCAGATAGATTACTGGGAAAATGTGTTAAAAGGAGTAGGGGGGAGAGAGAGAGAGAGAATATACTTTGCTTAGAAGAGCTGAGGAAAAGTTTTATGAAATATGAAAAGAAGTACAAATTCAATAGACAAGGAGAAAACTTGGTGGTGAATCAGGCAGAGAAGTTTGAGAGTGTATAGTGTGTTTGTGAAGAGAAAAGAGAATGAAGGAAAAGTGTAGAGGAGGAGAAAATGGGGAGAAGGTTGAGCCCCTACATGTTACACTTAGTGGATATGATCTACCCTGTGGCCAGCATTTCTCTAAATACAATTCATAGAACATATTTCAGAAACATCTGAGCAGATTATTTAAAGCTGTAGACTCTTACCTTCATCCCAGATCTACTGAGTCAGTGTCCACAACTGAAGACCTGAATTCTCTCAATATTTTTGAAATCTCATTCCCTAGCTGACCAGTAATTATACCAAGGACTCAGAACCACCTCTAGGTCAGAGGTTCTCACATCAGTCACATGGAGAGTTTGTTATACCACAGATTGCTGGGCTATGACTTCACAGTTACTGGTGCAGTAAGTTAGTAACAAGTTCATACTTTAAGCATCACCTAAGAAGTTCCCAGGTGATGCTGATGCTGGGGCCTTCATCGGGCTTTGAAAACCACTGCATGAGGCTAGGTATAAGAAACCATATGAGGTTTTATACTGGCTAATGTCTTACATAAACTTAAATTTTAGAAAACACTCTTCTGTGGCCTAGAGATCAGAGAAAAATAGAACAAAGACAAGAAAGTTAGTGAGGGACAGTTAAAATCATCCTGACTTGCCAAGAAAGGGGACTCAAGATCAGGGTCACAGAGTAAATGTGAAACACTGGGCCTTTGCTGATGAGTCCAACCTCTTTTCTCTAACCTCCTTATATTCACACACTCCTTACTTTGGAGCGACTCAACACAAATCAAATACATTTGAGAAATTCTAAAATACAAGTCACTTGTTTATTTTCCAACTCAAATATGCCATTGTTATCTATGCCCTCTCAAGGTTTCAACACACAATCCCATTCACATTAGCTACACACACACACACACACACACACACACACACACACACACATTTCTTTTTGACTCCCTCCATTGTCCTCCCTCTCTCCACAGATACACTTCTACTGAATTTTCAATAAAACTGAAGCGGTATATTAGCACATTTTTGAAAACGTTATTTGAGAAAGAAGGCCCGTGGAGTAAACATGATTTAGCTGATTAATCAACTCTTTTACTGAGAGACCTTTTGTCATCCCCTAACTTCCTGTCGACAGTCCACAGGCAGCAGGAATAACATAGGAGAAGAGCGAGAGGCTTATTTCTGGAGGTCAGGGGTCAGTGCCACCACCTGCAGGTGGAAACATCAGAAGCAGGAAGGGGCCCACCAGCTGCAGGGAGAACACCCCACAGAGCCTGACCAAGATGAAGGGCCTTTTAACTTCCAGCCTTCCTTTTCAGTTTTTGAGCTATAAATGTGAATATTCAGGTCTGCCCTGATTAAGAGCCAGCAGATAAAATGCCTCTTTGTGACTGCCACACTTACTTGGCTTATTCATTCTTTATCTCCCTATTCTACATTATTATTTTCAAATGCATTACACATAACTACCATGGAGATTATTGCAACTAGGAATGGAGCAAACATTTTATATGTACAGTCGACAAAGAGGAGAAACTGCCCAAGCCACATGTTGTTCTGTACAAATCACTAACTCCTGACTTGTATTTGTACTTCCAGGTTTGTTCTCTACCTAGTTTACTTGATGCACTTGTATTATTGACCTCAAGCTCCAATATCAATATTGCCACAATCAGACTGCAATTTGAATCTGGGCAGGCAGAATTTTGAATATTTGGTTTGATCCATAATTGTGATAGGTCTATAAATCAGGGAAACAAGGGTTTGGTTGCTTTTAGAATACATTGTAGGCCCATCAATCTTGTAGGTGGTTGTTAATCAGCCAAGGTGGCTCATTAACCACCTTGGAGGAACAAGATACAATTCCAAGTAACTTGGCAATCGTAGTCATTGCCAACTGAATTAGTATGAGTTTTGTAAGATTAAGTGGAAACAAGCAGCTTAGGGCCTTGATCACAAGTGTAAGTAAGAGTGGAAAAAGTCACAAAACTCCAGGCAAATTCATTGAAAGTTATTTCCCTCCATCTGTATGCTTGCAAATGTGTTGGGATTAAAAAACAAAACAAAAAAAACAAACAAATGTGTTCAAGGAAAAACTTGTGTTCTCCTTAAACTGCAATGTCTGATTCTCATGCATTCATTCATCAAAATATTAGTCACCTATCAAACACACTGGTAATAAACAAATGAAAGACACAGCCCCTGCCTTCAATGCTTCAATTGGAAAGCCAAAATGCTCCTAGTTGTGGTCCAGTGTCAGCTGTGTAATAAATAATTGCAAGGCTGTGCTCTGAAAAGAATGAGCACAGGGTATGATGGCCACCCAAGGTTGTGGAATCAGTCTCAATATGAGTCATCACAGAAGGGAAGGGTAATTCAGGGAGAAGGAGAAATTTGCATGAAGACCCATAGATTAATATGAATCAGACACGGTTAAGACAAGACAAAGCTTTAAGATGGCAACAGCCTTCTCAGCTGCATAGCTCCAGTGATCGTTTCAGGGCTTTGTGCATATACCTGGAAGACAGGGAGACTCACGTCTCTGTGGATAAGGCAAATGAGAAGGAGGTGACATCAGAGGATAAAGAAAAGAGGGAGATCCTAGCAGTTCATGGGCATTGTGTTTGTCTTAGGAGATACTGAGTGATGGGACTATGATTCAACAAAATCTACTCTGTTTTGTCTAATTTTGGTTTTCGGACCAGCATTAGCATAAGACAGCACTAGGGGCTCTAGCTGTAGAAAAGACTGCTCTATGGACCGGATATAGTTCAATAAGCATACTATTGCCTCGAAAATGGGATAGCCTTAACTCTCGACTAATGTCCTCAATTTTAGAGGGTCATAGAACTTATTACTACCTACTCTAATTCCTTTGGCTTTTCGCACTATAGGACAATGGTGTTCACATTTGATTCTGCATCAACATTTCCTGGAGGGCTTGTTAAAGCACTTACTGCTGGGTCCCACCCCTAGAGTTTCTGAAAAATAGGTGTGAGGTAAGACCTGAGAATTTATTTTTCTAACAAGTTTCCAGATTATGCTGATGTTGCTGGTCAAGAAATCATACTTTGACAACCACTTCTCTAGGATCACATAGACTAAGAGGAGCTCCCTGAGCCTAATCCAATGTTTACTGGGACCACCAGAGTTGCTGGAACTTAATCAAGGTTCAAAAAGAAAAGTCCTATTCACTCTGTAGGCTGGTACTGTCACCTTTAGAACTATGATGAACAGGAAGGGCTGCCAGCTCAGGATATTTGACTGTTCTCTTTGCATAATTGGAAAGCCAAAAGCACAGGTATTGGGGAAAGCTATAGAAGAGATCATAAAGGAAAACAGTAATCCTTACTGTGTACATTTTGTTCCATATCCACCCTTCACAGGCTGATAAAAGAATATGGTTTTCACCCCTAGGTGTAGTGTTAGTGGAAGCCTTTGAAAAGAGAGGTACATACTTGTAAGTGGCAGAAAACTGATAGCCTAGAATTGAGAATTCCGTGGATAATCAAAAAATAGACCATTTTATAGATATAAACACTTCGGTGAGCTTGGGTTGAAGACACAACGCCTTTATGGTCTTCTGAGTTGCTTCACGAACGGTCTGAGATTCTGTTCTGCCCTGCCTTTGTGGCTGCCATCTCTGTAGTCAGTAAGAGAATGTTCACCCACTCTTTGTCTCTGATAACAATCCCTCTAGATCCATATAAAGAACTCCCACCCAAGCCATTATCCAAACAAAACTGTTGGGTAAATATTTTCTCTACCCAAGGCAACTTCTTAAGTTTGGATTGAAGTGCCCTGCAAGCAGTCTTCTATTCTGATTTGGGAGTGTGAGAATCAAGATATGAGTAAATCATAGCCTGAGAAATTCACCTAATGTTCACACTTCTCCCATATGCATTCATGAACCTTTTGCTGGTTTTGAAGAGAAGCAACTTAATGTCAGTTGGAGGAGGTTGTAATGGGTGAAGTACTTGAGAATGACAGTAAAAAGATGTATGAAGATCCTCACTTGACCAGATGGTATTTTGGCAGCTGGCATATTTGTGGAGACCCGAATACCAGGGAGACCTGTCCTTCCAAGAAAGGACATGGTTAGGTACTAAACTTTTGAAACCATAAGATTGAAGCAAGCAATATCTTTGCCTGTATCAAAGGAACCTCTATTCTTTTCTTGTGTTTTTTGACATCTTTTAATTAATCATATCACTGGGACCTCTGTGAAGAGGAATATTTCTATTCCCCATCCTGATCTTCCCAATTATTCATTTAGTGTATGAGATCAAATGAAGATTATGTGGACCATTTCTATACATGACGGCCTTTTAACACTTCAAATGCCTTTTGTTTTAAAATTTTTCATTTTTTGCCTGGCATTGGTGGTGTGATCAATAAAAAAAGTCATGAAGAAAGGCTTAGAAGATGAGGAAATTTACTCACACTATCTATTTATTGATGTGTCCATTTATATTGTCATGGAGGAAAAAATTTTCTTTTCTCTTAGGTTCATTGCCTGAGGGGCTGCAAATTAAACTGACAAAGGACAGATTAGCATTAGAAAAGATGAATTTTATTCACATAAATATGTGGACACTCTTAGAAAATGTAACTCAAAAAAGTTAGTAAGAGTTAGGTCTTATCTGCCACCTTAACAAGGTGAAAGTGTGAGGATTTCCAGTCACACAAACACACAAATAAAACGGTGGGAAATGACTGAGAAATATATGGGGAAAACTAATGAAAAGCAAGGTTTGTTGCAGTGATGTTTGTTTATGCAATTTCTTTTCTCAGCAACAATTCATCTTTGATGACATAAGTCACTCTTTCCCTCTGGTATAAGAAACTTACCTTAAATGACGATTTATAATAATAATTCTTTTGGAAGTCTCTACTTTTAAGCCGATAAGGGAAGTGTAAAGAAAGCTTTTTCCTGTATCTCTTGATTCTCAAATGCCATTAGCTCAAAACAATCCTATGCCACAGTAGTATAATTTAGATCCCTTCAATGTGTTCATTTATTCAACACATATTTATCAAGTCCATGATATATGCCAGGTACTGGGGATACAAGAATAACAAGTTAAGTTGCTCTTCTCATAGAATTTAACTCCAGTAGAGTGCCAGACAATAATTGAGGATTTATTTATTTGTTACATGCACACACATAGGATTTCAGAAAATGATACATACTGGAAATAAAGCTGGTTAAAGAAATAAAAATGATATCAAAGGTGAATTTGTTTAGATTGGGTGGATTGGCATAGCTTCTCTAAAAAGCAATATGTGAGCAGAGATGAGAGTCATTTAGAGCAGCAAGATTGGAGGATATTTTAGAAAAATTATTCCAGGCAGAGGAGACAAAAAAGACAAGAGCACTAAGATGAAAAAAAACTTTACCAATCCAAGAAATAGCAAGGATCCCAGTGCAAGTGAAAGTGGGAAAGGAAGTGGAAGAGTAGGCGTGGCACGGTCACACAGTAACTTACAAGCCATGAAAAAGTATTTAACTCCTTCTCTAACTTTGATAGGACATCATTTGAGAATTTAGAGAAGGGGAGTGAACAGATCTCATTTATTTTTATTCAGAGAACTCATTCTTTTTTACTGAGTTAAAGTTAAGATTTCAGTGGAAGCAATAGTGACACAGGAAGACAACACTGGAAACCACCTTAATAATCCACATCACAAGTGGTTCAGTTTAGGGTGGAGTGGTGGGGTCAGTTAGAGAGCTTGAATTTAAGATACATTTCAAGCTGACACGATTTGCTGTGATGGATTAGATGTACCATATAAAAATAATTGAGAATGGTCTCAAAGTTCTTTGCTGGAGAAATGGAGAAAAGTGGAGGAGGAATAAGTTGGGGTACACAGAAAAATGAAATCAAGTTTCATTTTGAACATGTTCAGTATCAGGGGCTTATTAGACATCCAAATGGAGATAATGAGAAGAACGTTGAGTCTGAAGTTCAATAAACCATTTAGGACTGGAATCATAAAGTGAGGGTGATAGGCTTTTAGGTGGTTTTTAAAGACATGGGGTTAGTCGCAGTGGCTAAAGCCTATGATACCAGCACTTTGGGAGGCTGAAGCAGGAGAATTTCTTGAGTCCAGAAGTTCAGGACCATCCTAGGCAACGTGTAAGACCTCATCTCTACAAAAAAAATATTTCCCGGCATGATGGTACGTGCAGTCCAGCTACTTAGGAAGCTGAGGCAGAAGGATTGCCAGGCTGAGACAGAAGGATTGAAACTGAAGTGAGCTGTGATCGTGCCACTGCACTCCATCCTGGACAACAGAATGTGACTCTGAATCAAAAAATAATAATAATTAAGACATGGGATTGGATAAGTTCTTCTAGAAAGACAGTTTGGAAAAAGGGGATGAGAATTGACTGCATCTTTCAAAGCAGGAGGAGAAACAGAAACATTAAAAGGAGACTAGAAGACAACATTTATGATATACAAAGAAAGGCATGGAAGTGTGATGGCCCTGAAACCAAATGGAGAATGTGTTTCATGATAAAGGGAATGAAAAACAGTATCAAATCCTGAAAATTCGATTAGACAAACACAAAAGACTAGATTACTGGATTTAGCATTATGGAGCTCATAGTTGACCTTGACAAAAGACATTTTCATTGGTGGTATTCTTCAAAACACACATTTGCAGTGGGTTAAAATAAAATGGGAGGTGAGGCTGGAAAGAGAGGGCCATCACTGTACAGATACTGTTGTTTATACACTAATTAAATGATAATTGTTGAGTATCAGTTGTTTTATGCATTGCTAAATAGTGCATGCTTGGTTTAGTGGGGGAGAACGACGTTAAAAATCATTATAGTATCCCAAGATAGATATAGTAAAATCTGTGAGGAAATCAGAGAAATCTCTTCTCCAACAGAGTGTACCACAGAGAAGGTGGTAGATGAACTCCTCTGGAGGTTGAGTAGAAGTTTGTCAATAGAAAAGGAGAAGCTCAGAATTGTAGATAACAGCTAGAATAACCATGAAAGCACAAAAAATCATGGCTTGTCCTGGAACTATTAAGAAGTCCCTCATGATCGTACACTAGAAGTTAAGGGAAAAGCATAAGTTGAATGGAGTCAATGAAGTCAAAGAAGCCATTTGAAGGAACGGACAAGGTTAAAGTGAGTAAAGATATATATTAAAAGGTCCTTTTTAGAGAGATTACATAGAATGGGTAAGAAGAGAAGGAGACTAGAATATCTATGAAAACAGATATGTCTTGTAGTTGATCCCACAACTGTGAGTTAGTTAATATTGCCTGTGCAGTTGCAAACTTAATATAGCTATTCATATTGTAGTCAATTCAATAGTTACATTTGCTTATGTGCCTCATTATAGTGACAAACAGAATATTTAGATAGTTAGACTCTAGTTTTAGCATTGCTATTCACTAGCTGAGTTACCTTAATTTTCTTAACTAATTTGGACTTCAAATTCCTTATTAATAAAATTACAGCATGCGTACCTCCTGCTATAATAGCCTGAGAAGTCTATGAAACAGTTGAATAAACATGTTGATGCTATTTGATAGCAAGACACCAGATATTCAGTGGCCATTATGGGAGGGAGAGGAGAGCTTGACTGGAGGCTGTGATTTCCCTAGGAGGTTGTTAAAATTGGTCAGCTGAGGAAAACTGAGACAGACCATAAATCTGAAGCATGATATCTAGCCCTCGATGTTGAAAGAACAAAATAAATCTCATCTTTGAGATCTGAATATCAGTACAATACAATCCTCTGTGTTGACATACCTTCCACCTCACTGTTTTCTTTCTAAAAACAAAAGTCCATGTGTTATCACTTCCCTCCCCTATTTATAAATTTCTGATGGTTCTTTGTGCTTCAACGACCACATACACTTTCTTGCTGCTCCTTGAATGCAGTGGGCTCTCTATTCCATCGTGTCTTCACATTCCTATGTAATTGCTTATTCCTTCTCTAAATTACTCTCCCTGGACCAGCAACATCAGCACCATCTGGGAATCCGTTAGAAATATAAATCCACAGGCCCCATTTCAGACTAGCTGGCTCAGAACTATTGGGGAAGTGGGGACCAGCAGTCTATATTTTAATAAGTCCTCCAGGTGATTCAATGCACACTAAAGTTTGAAAAACGTT
Source organism: Carlito syrichta (assembly GCF_000164805.1). NCBI lineage: Eukaryota > Metazoa > Chordata > Mammalia > Primates > Tarsiidae > Carlito > Carlito syrichta. The sequence goes on from NW_006986797.1 coordinate 20,203, forward strand.
GGTCTAGAGTATTATTTTATAACTATCTTCTAGCAATTATTATATTGAATTATAGGGGTAGGATCTCCTTGAAAGCCAAGAACATTTCTTTGCCATCTCTCTGTCTTCAGGGCATAGTGCACTTTGGGGCCTATAATTAAAGCTCAATAAATGCTTTCTGTGCCAATAAATCAGTTAATCAAATATATTGTTCCTGTCCTTGAGGTATATGAAATTTGTTTGCAGAAGAAAATATGTAACCCCATAGATTAACAAGAGAATAATGTATTGCCTTAGATAATAAAATAAAAGACTGTATAATACATGCTAGACTCTGCTCAATGGGCAAAAAAAAATGGAGGTTTTAGATTTTAAAAAGGTTATTGATGGTTAAGTTACCCAGAAAAAGCCTTGCTGCAGAGATGATAGCTGAAAAACAGAACAAACTGTTGTGAGGGGGGTCTGAGCTGATGAAATCACAGAGGTTGTATAAAGTATGAGCAGGAGTTAACATTGGATTCTAGACTACACAGTTGGGACTTGATACGATAACCAAAAAGAAAGAATGTCTGGAGTTGTAGTAAGCTCTGCATTTAGACAGTCCATGCTTACTCCAAGGAGAACATAGACCCAAATAACTGGAGTTTGATTGAACAGAAACCTGGCATAACACAAATAATAAAAAGTTTTAGATAATCTATGCAACTATCAGCTTGCCACAGAAGTATTTTGGGCAAATGCTTTATTAACCCAAAGAAAGACATGGCTTATCTCTTTAACAAAGTGGCCCATTGTTTATTATTCTACTTTTTAAATTACAAATATTAAAGAAATATTAGTTGTCATGCTTTTCTCAACACAAGAAGCTGTAGCTCTTATCAACAGATTTTTAAAGGAACAGATTCATTTGTCTTTGGAAGAAGACAGGGAGAAAAGAAAGGATTGTAACACATGTTTCTGCACATATAACAATAAAATATGGGGTGAGTTCCTGTCTTTTAAAATTGTATTTTTTTCCATCCCTCTGAACACATTCATGTCCTAGGATTGTTATAAAATGTTGTATGTATATGTGATAGTAGCACCTAATTAGGTTGTTTGATGGATCTTAAAATTACTTTTATTGGTTTGGAGTGTACACTAGCTATGCAATATAATCAGCATTATTCCTTATATGAACATGGGTAAATTATTTGCAGCCCAGTTATTTGGCCACCATTTTTACAAAGTCCATTTTATTTACTTCTGAATTTGGATTCCAGTGATCTGTTTTCGATTTTTGATACTTCCACTGGGATATTATAAGAAATGCTCACTTTCTTTTTCAGCATCTGACATGGTACCATCTGCCTCTTCTTTTCTTGCCACAAGTAGTAGCAATTTTATAAAGTAGATCACATTACAGAATTATGGGCGGTAAACTTTCTACCATCAGATTTACCCAAGAACCAAAAACACATTTTTAAAAGGAAATAGAATGCCCTTCTTGTGACTACACTGGAATTTTGCTTGCAGCATTATGCTTTTGTTCCCCTAGTGGAGCTAGTCATGTAGAACTGAAGCCATTAGCCAGTTTTTCGGTGGATAAATGCTATCACCTGGAAAAAGAAGCAGAACATGCACTCTTTTCTCCAGTTTGGGTTTAAAAGAAGAGAACAATATAGGTGGTTGTGTTTACCACAAAATGATGGAATCCCTTTATTTTAAATTATAAGACTGAATAATTTGTCTTTATGACTTCAAAATTAACTATTACACATTGCATCATGACAGAATGAGAACGAACTTGGTTAGATTAAGTAGGCAGTAAATATCTCTCTCTCTTTTTTTTTTTTTTTGATGTGGGAACTATTTGATTCCAGAATCATCCTTACCTCCAACTTTGCACACTTTGAGTTTTGGTTTTCCATTTACATTATCATAGAAAACTTTTATAGGATAAATCTATAAAGACTTTATTCTGCAACATATTGCAGACTTATTCATTTGATTCTGTGACATGTTGGTATTCAGTTTTTGTCACCAAATAATGTTAAAAAAATGAGTAGAAGTAAAGCCTCAGTCAATCAGAGAAAAGCAAATAAAATTTTGATTTGCAAAATGTTTTTTAAAAGTGTGTAAGGCTAGATCTCAGAATAAAGGAAGTTGCATAAAAACTAAATGGTAATGTAAAAGTCATAGCCATTGAAAACTAGTTAATTTGACTCATGGACTTTTTTATTATTTTAACGTGATTGATATGACTGGTTACATTTTGATGTTGTGTTATTTGGGTGTGTTTTTCAAGAATTTGCCACAGTCAGCTCTCATTTAAGACCAAAAATATTTTAAGCAATGTTTAAGGTATTATAGTGGAAAAAGTTAGAAACAAAATAATTATGCAGAGAAGACGGGCTATCAAAGTATAATAGGTTAGTTGTCCCATGCATTCTAGAATTTTCCCCCTTTGGACTTTAGAACAAAACCTTATAATTACCTTCTGATTTATCTATATTACCAATTAGACTACAAACTAAACAAGGTTAAGATTGTTGATCATTTTATTTGTCTCTCTATCCCAAACATATTCACAGTGCCTGACATAACCTAAGCACTTCAAAATGTTTCAAGATAGTATCTCAATGTAGTTTTTTGATTTGCATCTCTGATGATTAGTGAGGCTGAGCACTTTTTCATGTGTCTGTTGGCTGTCCATATATCTTCTTTTGAGAAGTATCTATTCATGTCTTTAACCCACTTTTTAATGGGTTTTTTTTTCCTTTCAGCACGTTTGAGTTCCTTGCAGATTCTAGATGTTATGTCTTTGTCAGATATACAGTTGGTAATATTTTTTCCTATTCTGTGGGCTGTCTCCCTGCTCTCTTGATGGTTCCTTTTGCTTTGCAGAAGCTTGTCAGATTGATGAGGTCCCACTTGTCTATCTTATTTCTTATGGAATGGGCACTTAGGGTTTTGATCAGAAATTGGTTGCCAGTTCCAATTTCCATAAGGGTGTCTCCTGCGTTTTCTAAGATTCTTATAGTTGGAAGTTTTACATTTAAGTCTTTGATCCATTTAGACTTAATTTTTGTGTATTGTGATAGGTGGGGGTCTTGTTTCAATCTTCTGCATTTGATCAGCCAGTTTTCTCAGCATCATTTACCAAATTAAGATACCACCTTACTCCAGTAGATGGTAAGAATGGCCAGCATTAATAAAACAAACAACAACAGATGCTGGCGAGGATGTGGAGAAAAAGAAATGCTTCTGCACTGCTGGTTGGAATGCAAACTAGTACAACCTTTTTGGAAGACAGTATGGTGATTTCTGAAAGAACTAGAAATTGACCTTCCATATGACCCAGCAATTCCCCTATTGGGAATATACCCAGAGGAACTCACATCATTCTACAAAAAAGATACCTGCACACATATGTTTGTTGCAGCTCTATTCATAATAGCAAAAACATGGAACCAACCATGCTGCCCATCGAAGCTGGACTGGATAACAAAAAAATATAGTACATATGCACAATGGAATATTATGCAGCCATAAAGAAGGACAAGCACATGGACTTTGCAGCAACTTGGATGGATTTACAGTCGATCATACTCTGTGATCTATCACAGAAACAAAGAACAGAGTACCGTATGTTCTCACTCATAAGCAGACCTTGAACAATTATCATAGTACTATAAGAAAGGGATTGACAGTGATAGGTAACTGCCATGGGAGAAGAGGGGGGATTGGCAGTTGAGGGAAACTGCTAGGGAGGGAGGAGCAAACGTCATCAACAAGGGTACCTGCATAATCAATGTTTGTATACCTAACCCGGAATAGTACCCCACATCTTTAAAATTTAAAAAAAAAAAAAATTCAAGAAAGAAAAGAGAAAAAAATTTAAAAACCAACAGAAATTTCTGTGAAGAAAGGAGACAAGTCAATTTGACTCTGTTTTTTTCTAATTTTTAAATCTGTAAAATTACTTTTTCAGCTTCAATAGATGGTGATTTGGTAATTTTGGCAATCACATTTTGTTTAATAAATTTTGTATGACATTCTCTATTTTTATTCCAGATATTATCTCGCTCTAATTTTTTTCATCTTAGGAAATAAAAGTAACAAAATAATTTTCCGTTTGCTTAAGTTATTGATACGTATTGCTGTCAGGTATCCCCATGATTAATTTTCATGCTGCATATTCAATGAGAATTTAAAAAAGAAATCATGTGTCAGTGCCCTCTGTCTACGTAGACTTTTAAATTAAAAAAATAAATACATATCACAGTATGATACTGGGTGCATAATATCTCTAAACGCAAAAACATGGGTTTTGGCTGTTGATTCTTCTCAGACAGATTGAGTTTAGAGAGGAGGAAGCCAAAAAACTGAGAAGAGACACAGACTGGATCTAATAACATGGAAAATTAGCTAACAAGTAAACATCACTTTGTTTCAGAATATGACAATAATATTGGTTCACTATGAAAATTTTTGAGGAGTATAGATGAGCATATTGATACAATATAAATCTCTCCTTTAATATCAGTTTCCAGAGAAAACCACTTTTAACATTTTAATACATTTCTTGTTCAAACATTTCCTAATAGTCTTTTTTCCTGTTTTATACGTATGGATTTAAAACATTCATATTTTTATGAAAATAGAATACGATACTGCTGTTTTATAACATGCATTCTGTAATTTACAACATGCAGTCTGTTCTAAAATGCTGCATGTGTTTTTACTAATAAAAAACCTCATGTTATACAAATCTGTCTTAAAATAACTATCAATGGAGAAAAGAGGTTAGAGATAAACAGTTTGACAATCAATATTAGACTTATATTTTCTGTAATTGTTTCAATTTTTTAAAGTAGTGATAAGTATATGGCTATAAAACCTCTAGCAGGGAGAATATCCAAGCTATGGATGTATTTTGCTTTGGTTCCTTTTTTCGTCTTGTCATTACATCAGTACTATTAACTCATCTTTTTGTATGTGTTATCATTTTATCATATATCAACTATCATCAGAAAAAGACTTTTTTTTAAAGCCAGTGTTTGTTTTTGTTCTGATTTTATAATATTTTAACCGGTGGCAATCCTGGTTCTATAAATCCTGTTTCCGAATTAATGTGTTGCATCCTATTCATGAGAATTTAGTTTTCACCATAAAAGAAATCCCTGTAGCATAAATATTCTTCTTTGCTCTTTTCTTCTTTCACATTTAAAAATGACCTGATAATATTTTGTTGTATTTGTACTGATGTTTATTTAGCCAGTCTTACCTTTTTGAATATAAAAGTTGTTTCCTTTTTTTTTTTGTGCAATTATCAGATGCAGATCCAAGTTGACTAAAGTGTTAAGAATCTAAAACAAAGTAAAACAATAAAAAGTTGGCTACCATCTTGCTTAGACCCAATGAGTTACTATTTTCTTGCTTCTGGTCACAATTCATTCTTCATCTTTTCAATACACGCAAAAAATGTTAAGTTGGGGACGGGGGTAGAAGGTGGCATTATTTCTCCAAGGCAGTTATAAGAGCATTGAGTATTTATCTGGATTAGTTGTTTTTTGTAATGTTATGAGACATTGAACTTAGTCAATATTGTTTCTGGAAATGAAAAAGGCCCTGGTCATCTTCCATTCTCATGATACTATTCATTTTGTACCTACTATTCCCATTGCTGTGATTTGTCAACACCCCTTGCGATCGTTAATTTTGTGTGTCAACTTGACTGGGTAATAGAGTACCCAGATATTTGGACAAATATTATTCTGGGTTGTTATGTGCAGACGTTATTGTATAAGATTAACTTTTAAATTGGTAGACTGAGGCAACACCCTCGGGTCTCCTCTCACTGTGGGAGCTTTTCTGACTTCTCAATAAATCCTGCATTCTCACTTTCCAGCTCTGTGTCCCTCATTCCTCCTGGGCATGAGAAGAAAAAACTAAAAAATTAAAATAAATTGGTAGACTGAGTAAAGTATATTGCACTCCATGATGTGAATAGGCCTCATCCAATCAGTTAAAGGCTTAAATAGAAGGAAAATGCTGACTCTACCCTGAGTAAGAGAGAATTGCTCTGCCTGACTGCTTGCTTTTGAACTGGGGCATTGGCTTTTTTCTTCCTTCATACTCTAACTGAAATATTAGCTTTTCTTGGATCTCAGGCCTGCTAGTCTTTAGATTTAAACTAAACCATCAGCTCTCCTGGGGTTCCCAGCTTCCTGTTTCACCATGTAGATCTTGAGATTTGTCAGTTTCCATAATTGCATGAGCCAATTCATTCATATTTGTGTGTGTGTGTGTGTGTGTGTGTGTGTGTGTTCTCTCTTTTTTGTTTATCTGGAGAACCCTGACTAATATACTCTCTATTAATCTTTCTATTGCCTTAGAGATATTCAAAGTCAAGAGCATAATCCTCTACCCTGGTGATTGCATGTCTTTACCTAATCTTTAATGATAAAATCATAGCTATTTAGCTCACTTAAAAATAATCTGTACATAAATCTCTACAGTCCTATCTACTGAGAAACATGATGCCTGTCTTTTTAAAATTAGACCAGAACGTACTTAAATCAAACAGCCAGCCAGTACCTTATCAAATACATTCCTCTTTAACCCCATAACATAGTCCCCAAATGGAACATGCACCACTAAAACCATTAGTTCCCACTGATGTTTCTGCTTTCTCAAAGATCTCTGCAGAGCTTGGGAAAGATGATTCCTTCTTTGTCTAACATGTCCACTTGGTATAAAAGTAGATGTACGATTTGGTACAAATGAAAATGAATAGGTTTTGCATGGGTCCTGAAGAAATATTTCCCTCTGTTTCATATTTTTACCTGCCATTTAATGGTATAGCTAAGTTTGAAGTGAAGAGCTGGAACAAGAAGAAATCCTCAGAATTTCATTAAGTATAGTGAAAAATACAGATATATGGAGAAATGGCTGGAATGAAATGAAGCAAAATCTAACTGAAGATCTGGATACACATTACAATTCCTGGGTTTCTCAAGGCAGGAAGTAGGCATGTCCTGCGGTGAGAATGAGAATAAATCCCTTGATAAAAAAGCAGATAAAAACACCATAGACTAGAAAAGCTGAAATGGATTCTTATGGTCCTTTATCTAATATTCTCTCTTTAGATGAGGAAACTGAGACACAGAGAGGTCAAATAACATATCCTAGCATTTCATCTTGAAAATCCCAGTGAAATCTATTTTAATAACCTGTTACTAAAATGAGGGAAATTATTTAATTTTAAACTTTCACTTTGCATCTGCATTTATCCTTTTCCTGATTATACATCTATCCCTTTTTTAATTTGATTTCATTAATGACTATATACATATGGTTATGAATAGAGGTTAATTTTATATATGTCCATTCTTTGGCATCTTATTTACTCTAACAAAATTTAAATGACTATTTCAAAAATATGGCAATCATTGACATTTTAAAGGAAATGTCATGTAAATACTACAGAATGCACCATGTTATACTCTCTTTTATTAATTTCAATAGTTTCCAGGTAGAGCTATCAGATGAAATAGAAATTCTTGGTAAGATCAATTAGACAGCATAAGTATATTTTCCATCATTAAATTAAGATGAAAATACAATTTTATTCTAAAGTATTTGACATTTTTAGTTTTTATAAACTCATTTAGTCACATCTGAAATTTGCAGGATAGAATTTTGAAAGACTTTAATTATCAACGTTATTTCGAGGGGAAGCTTCTTTGTCACAGAACTTTTTTTCTATCATGAATTAAATCTGACACAGAATATTCATTATGGTGAAGTTTAAACACAATGGAGTCTAGCTACTCTCATAAAAATACTATTCAATGAGTTTCTGCTTGACACTGAACTGACCTTGTAATTAATGTTGTACACTACCCTTTCATTATATGCTGGATTGTAAAATATGAATTATCTGCAGTATAAAAACATAAAGTTCTGAAATGCAATTTATAACCATGAAAAGGAGCTGAGCTTTGAGTGGCAGTTAAATTTGAATAGATCAGATGAGTATTCCAAAACATGAATAATAAAGCATTTTAAACTCAAGTTTTTGGTTAAATCATCAATATGATTGTGTTAGAAGAAAGTCTGCATCTATCGTGTGGGCAATAAAATGTGTATAAATGAAAACATGTGTATTGTGTGAAGTAATTAAAATGAAAACTAGCTTTCTACGTTAATTCTTACAGATTTTTAAAATTTAAATCACTTAAAGTATCACAAATCGACTTATTAATTTTAAGTCATAAATGTTACAATTTCTATTTAAGCTGTGAACACAAGCTTTTTAGAGAAACGTTGTTTAAATGTTGAATTTACATTATCTAATAATAGCTACCATTTATTTAGTGCTTAGTGTATACAAAAGTACTGCACTGAGATCTTTGCATATATTCTCTTAATCTTAAAATTTTCACCTGAATTGTTTCTGTTTCTGTTTGAATACAGTCTCTCTCACTCGAACCAGGGAGGTATTTTGCTTGTTATGATGAAAGGTGAACACTACTGGCACTAATGTGTCTCAATAAGGGACTACACTCTTTGTGATGCATGAACAGCCACTCCCCATACCAATGGATATTTAGATAGGGGCAAATTGTTTATCGTTGAATGCACCAAGAACCTAAGTCCATTTTACATATAAATACAAAGTAGGTTTTGTGTGTTTTTTAATTGGGAAAGGGGACAAGGAGGGGAAACACAGTTTTAAAAGTTACTGAACTTTCCAAGAATACAACAACAATGTCTAGAATTTTCCTAGGAGTTCTTTTCCATATCAGAAAAGTATACCTTGAGTGTAGTGCCACTCATGGTACTTGAGTGTTTCATACCACTTCCCTGCATTCACTGAGCATTTGGAACTGTCCACATCGAAGGGAATTCTACGCATAGGTGCAAGTGCCTGGCTTCTTTATGTCTTCTGGTGTGGCCATGCAAGAATGTACACATTCAGAAGTATTTTAAGATAAAATAAGTATTGTTTCATTATAAATTATTACTATTTTCTTTTTTTATATATTGATTAGATCACCGTGCAGACTAGTTTATGTGATCATTTCATTTCAGGATAGTAAATGAGGGTGTTACCAAATATTTGTTCTAAAAACGTGGTTGCATATTATGGAGTTCAGAACAGCTCCAAACCCTATGTGCTTTTAGTATTGGAGGACACACACAAATTTGGCCTCTAGTTCTGGCAACTGTTTCATTATATATGTGACGTCCGGCAGGTTGCTTTACCTCTCTAGATTTTACTTCCTTTATTTGTAAGATGAGGCTATTAATAGTGTTTTATCGCCATATTACTGTGAGGTAATAAAGCACTTGACACAATTGCAGCAGATAGAATGTTCAATAAATATTACTTATCAGTAATGTTTTGTATAACTTCTTCAAATGCATCAAAAGTATATTTTCCACTTCAAAGAATATGTAGTGCAAAATCATAGCTAAATTAACAGAGTTGCAGTAGGCTAATAAGATAATCATTATTAATTTATTCTTCATTTTTGCTAAGCAGTTCTTTTTTATTTCTTCACTTACTGTTCACCCCATATCCACCCACCAACTTTGAGGAGGGTGCTACAATGGCCAGTTCTGTAGTAATTACTGCCCAATGATGAAAATACAAAATAATACAACTGAACAATATGCTTGTCTTTAGCTCTCTTCTTTGTGCTGGTAATCTAAATGACATTCAACTTTATTCTTTGGTTATAAAGGAACCAAATAAACAGTCACCAGAAAAAAAATGGCCGTAAAAGATTGTACAATGTGAGAAACTGATGCAACCATATCAGCTAATGGAGTTGCTTGTAACCATGTCCTGAGACCTCGAAACAAGTCTTTTAATTTAAAAGCATTGATGTACGTAATGGGCCTTTCCTTATGCTTTATGTATATCTGAAGCCAACCTAAGTCAGGAATAGTATTTGCCTAATAAATATTTAGGAAACTTGTATTTGTTCTATTAAAGTTAACAATTTAATAATAATGTACCTTATTTTTTAGAGCAAAATATTTATAAACAGTAGTCCTTGGAAGCACCTCAGAGTGCAGAGTGATCAGCCCTAGACCAGGGATCGATTGTTTTGTAGTGCTTCAGCCTATAATTGAAATGTCATCAGAAGGAGTGTAAGACATACCTTCAAGAGAGGCCACTCATGTGCTTTTGTTTTCAGCTAATTTATAGAGTCATCATGTGAAGAAAGATTCTTCTCTTTAAAAATCACTCAGTGGTGAATTAACACTTGATACTGAATCTCATTCCACTTTATATCCACATTTACTCACTTGCTAATGAGTGTGGGGCAGCAGTGAAGCATTTTATCCATACGTACTCATATTTACATATGATTATTTTTCATTTGTTATTCACATACATGTATAATAGTGATTTTTAAAGTACACTGTACATTCTATGGTGTAGTAATTAGCTGTTAATAATTTGAACACTGTCAAGGGAATTACTAGAAACTTCTTAAAAGATAAGCCTCATATGAGATTGTTTCAGGACAACAGTGATAATCTAGAGGAGTGGTACCAAGTTCAAAAGTAATCACAGGGATTAACCTAAATGCAGGTCAGTGGGGCTAAAAATAGTTTGTCTAAATTATGTGTTCTGTGAGTTTGAGATCAACTTCTATTGAGTGATAAAACTGCTTTATATATTCCTAGTGATGTCATGTACTTAAGCCCCACACGTTTTTCCCCCAAGATATTTTAAGACAGTCGCATCTCTGGTAAAATAACAATATACAGTCTTATTTATAAATCTGAGAGTAACCAGATTTTCATCAAAAATAAGCAGTTACTCACTGCATAGGAAAATTAGTATAAGTCAGAGCCAGTTTTTCTTTTTTTTTGAGTTGGAGTCTCACTCTGTCACCCAGGCTGGAGTGCAGTAGCAAGTTCACGGCCACTCCAGTGTCGACCTGCTGGGCTCCAGTGATCCTTCTGCCTCCAGTACTACGCCCAGCTAATTTTTTATTTATTGTAGAGATGAGGTCTCGCCGAGTTTCCTAGGCTGGTCTCGAAACCGTGGGCTCAGGCAATCCACCTGCCTCAGCCTCCCAAAGTGCTGGGATTACGGGCTGAGCCACCGAGCCCAGCCTCAAAGCCAATTTTATTTCAATGACTGCATGATCAGGTCCATTGCCAACTGAGCATTTTTTGTTCTCATTAGAAGATGGATGCACCATCACATTTCCCATCAACTTTTCTGAAGCCACATTACCCATTTAAATAAATATAGATAAAGTATGCATCTAAATTCTAACTTACTGTCATGTTACATTTCATAGGTAGCCTATGACCCTATTTATTACTTGAAAATATTATAGATATCATATGTATTTATTCTAAAGGAAAGTAAAATATATTAAACAGTAGAATTGTTCATTTAAATGTATGACTTAGTAGTAAAATTAAAACTCGCTTAAAATTTTTCTTTCTTTCCTTCATTCATCTGATTTTTGAATAAGTTAGAAACAATATAGTAAACTGGTATAAACCCAATTTTGATAAAAAGAATAAAGTCATCCTGTTATTTATTCTACTCTATGTGTCTATAATCTTATACTTTGAAAAATTGTCTTAGTCCATTTTATGATACTTATAAAAGAATATTGGAGATTTGGTCATTTATAAAAAAAAGAACTTTATTTCTTACAGTTATGGAGACTGAGAAGTCCAAGGTCAAGTGACCATATCTAGTGAGAGCCTTCTTGATGCTGGGGACTCTGCAGAGTCTTAGGCAGCACAGGGGATCACATGGTGAGGGAACTGAACAAGTTAAATTGTGTAGGTCTCTCTTCTTCTCATAAAGCCACGAGTCCCACTCCCATGATAATCCATTAAGTCAGTAACCCATTAATTCGTAAATGAATAAAAGGATAAATCTATCATAAAAGTAGAAACCATCACGATTCAATCATTGCTTAAAGACTTTGTCTGTCAATACTGCCACATTAGGAATTAAGTTTCCAACACATGAAATTTAAGGTACACATTTAGACCATAGCAGAATTATAATAAAAGTATTATATTTAGAAGCAACATTCTCATTGACTACTATATTTGTAAAATGTTAATTCCTCTGCACAAAGAAGCGAAATTTCAGATTAAAAACAGCTTTAAGTTTACAATTCAATATGGGTAAAAGGCATTTTCAACAAGGGGAAAAATGGAAATATTTAGAAAAAAATAATACAATAAATAGTAAGTAGGCCAGGTGCAGTGGCTCACGCTTATAATCCTAGCACTTTGGGAGCCTGGGATGAGAGAATCTCTTGAACTCAGAAGTTCGAGACCATCCTAGGAAACATAGACCTCATTTCTACAAAAAATTATACAAAAATTATCTTGGCATGTTGATGGGCACCTACAGTTACAGCTATTCAGGAGGCTGAGGTGGGAGTATCACTTGAACCCAGAAGTTGGAGATTATAGTGAACTACAATTGCACAACTAACACTCCACCTGGATAGAGCAAGATTATCTCAAAAAAAAAAAAAAGTATAAACTAGGTTTTATGTGACATTTGGGAATCAGCTGCAAAGGGAGAAAATAATTACAATATCAATGGTGACAACAGCAAGAGTGGACAGAGATTGAAGGTGTATCATGTTCCTACTCTGTGCTAAACCCACCACATGACTTTCCCATATATGAGGTTTGCAAGTTTCCTCATAGCAATCCATCTAAATTGAGGTTTAGAAAGAATAGCTAACTTACTCAAGCTCATATAGTCATAGAGTAATAAAAGTTATATTTGAATTCCAGCCTGTCTGACATCATCCAGTGGTCTTAAAACCACCACTGCCTCTCCATATTAAAACTCAAAATCTAGTTGAAAAGGCAAGGGGAAGGGAGATGGGATTAACGGTAGTAAATATCTGTCTGGGGACGGGGAGACACCTCTTATCAACAAGGGTGCCTGAACGGAGCATATTTGTATACCTAACCCTTAACTGTACCCCACAATAGAAAAATAAATAAATAAATAAATAATAACTTAAAAAAAGAAAACCCAGAAAATGATGTACAACAAAACATAAAGTATATAAATACTTATACATTATGTCACTAATATCTTTGCCATAAAGACTCTGATATAAATATTTCACATAAATCAAAAGCGTTTCACATAAATTCAAGTGTTTTTACATAATTCAAAAGTGTTAATTAAATTACCTACGGTGAGCTGTGTGTGCATTTGATAAATTCTGGCAAACAGATATGAACTTGCAGGCATAGATACAAAAAACTAAATATATTTATTTCTTAACTTTAGATTTGGTGTGTATACATACCTGTTCGTTACATAGACAATATTGTGTAGTGGTGGGGATTGGGTCTCAGGTGGTTCATTCCCCAGATAGTGAGCATCGTGATCCTTAGGTAGTTCTGAACTTTAATCCCCCTTCCCACCTACCCCCTTATTAGTGTCCCCATTGTGTATTATTTCCATTTTTATGACCATTTAGCTCCCACATATGAGTGAGAACATGTGGTGTTTGGTTTTCTGTTCTGAGTCAATTCACTCAGGATGGTGATCTCTTGCTCCACCCATGTTGCTGCAAAGGGCATGATTTCATTCTTTTTTTATGACTGTGTAGTATTGCATTGTTTATATATACATACCACGTTTTCTTTATGCAATCAATTGTTGGTGGGCACTTATATTGGTTCCATGATTTTACCATTGTAAATAGTGCTGCAGTGAACATAAAAGTACACGTATCTTTTTTATATATTGATTTATTTTCTTCAAGTAGATTTCTAGTAGTAACTTTGCTGGGTCAAATGGTAATTCAATTTTTAGTTCTTTGAGAAATCGCTGTTTTCTATAGAGATCGACCTAGTTTACAATCCCACCAACAATGAATGAGCGTTCCTTTTTTTCTGCAACCATGCTGACATCTGTTGTCCTTTGATTTCTAATAATAGCCATCCTGACTAGTATGAGGTGATATCTCATTGTGGTTTTAATTTGCATTTCTCTGATGATTAGTGATGTTGAGCTTTTTTCAAATGCTTGTTGGCAGCTTGTGTATCTTCTTTTCAGAAGTGTCTATTCATTTTCGTTGCCTACCTTTTGATGTGGTTATTTGTTGGTTTTTTTGTGTGATTTGTTTGAGTTCCTTGTAGATTCTGAATATTGCCCTTTGTTCGAGGCATAATTTGCAAAGATTTTCTCCCACTCAATAAATTTTCTGTTCACTCTCTGATTATTTGTTTTGCCGACAACACTCAATTTTTTCCTCATGAAGTCTAAAAAAGTGAAGACAAATGAATGAATAGGAACATGAAACTAGGTACAAGTGGGTACAACGTAAAGTTCTCCTAAAAGTCATAAATCGTAAAAGCAATTGTAAAGGAAGAAGCTATGAAAACATGTGTTAATACAGAAAAGATGGCCTCAAGGCTTTAAGCTTCCTTGTGAAATAAATGCATTTACATTTTCTGTAGTAGCCAAAAAAGAATACTTAGACTACTTAGATGACAATAGGCAATGATTTTCTTTTTCTTTCTCTTTCTTTCTTTCTTTCCTTCTTTCTTTCTCTCTCTCTCTCTCTCTCTCTCTCTCTCTCTTTCTTTCTTTCCTTCTTTCTTCATTTGTTTACTTAAGAAAAAGGTAAGCTATCTAAAAGAAACTTTTTAGCTAAATGATGAAGTAAGTTATCTTATAAATAACTATGGTCCCAGGTAACGTAAGGCCCTTGTGTAGTTTTCAAAGCTTGTCTTTAATAGCAGTTTCTTTGGGGGGGGGGAGGGTAGTGTTTAACATATGAAGTGCTAGAAAGTTTTTTTTTCTTTCTTCTCATTTTCAGGATGGAATTAATTCACAAATTAGATTAGAAACAGAACCCAAAGAGAGGAAAATGCATGGAATCTGGAAGTAATATAAAATTAGATCATATTTAGTTATGCTTGAAGTCAGATGGTGATAAAATGAGAATAAACAGAAATTGTATGTTAGTCAGATTTTAAAAAAATGAAAATCCTAGGAAACAGACACATCATGGTAGGATATATTCTTAAGGTCTATTTATTCCTAAAGACAATTTTCATAGGGCATACTGCAGGTCATAAATGCGCCCCACAAATTCAAAGGCCTAAACCTTCTACATAACAGCAATGTACTCAGAGAATAATTGTAGAGATGATGGTTCTGGAACTTTTTTCATGGCCCTAATCATTAGCAAAGATTAAAATTAATATGCAATATTCTATATTTGCCAAGGCAATAAACTGGGCTAATCTATTTTAAAGGGGTTTCAAAAATGAAGAGATGAAACAAACAAAATTATTTTGATTCAAACTTAAAAAAAACCCATAAGTTAAATTGATCAAATGATTTGTTTTATGAATGTTCCAATTGAAGCAATTATATTCAGACCAGGGAAAATCAGAGAAGGTGAAATATGAGTATGACATTGATTTTGCTGAGACAACTATATTGTTTAGTTTAAAAAACTTGGGTTAAGCAACTACAATGTACCAAACATTGTGCTAGGAGCAAATGATTCCAACATTGCATGGCAAGTACTTTCCATATGTTAGAAAAAGAGCATGAATTAATCTAAAATGAATTAGAAACGTTGGTGTTTTCCAATATAAAGGCTTGACTTTGCAATGAAATACTGAGTCAAGCAAAATTGAATTATTAGCAAAGCAGAATGGCCATGCCATCAATATAGTACCTCATGTAAAACTAGAAATTTTAACCATGTGCTATCAATTTATAATCAGTAAAATCCAAGGTAGAAAAATGATTATTTTTTCTATATAATGAACTGATATTATTTGAAATATATCTAACTTTAATTTTGTCAGTAATTATGCTTGTGTATTTAGAATGGTGCTATCTATGTTTATTTTATTTTTGTATTTAATTTTTTTAAGATGTCAGGATTATGTACATAAGCAATCTATGTAAGGGTGAAGTTTGGGCCTCCAACTGGTCCTCGCTTCCCTTGGTTTACAATCAGGTGCCACTGGGCTCGGTGCCTCAGCCTGTAATCCCGCGCTTTGGGAGGCTGAGGTGAGTGGATTGCCTGAGCCCGCGGGCTCGAGACCCGCCTGGGTAACTTGGTGAGACCTCATCTCTACAATAAATCAAAAAAATTAGCCAGGTGTGGTAGCGCGTGCCTGTAGTTCCAGCTACTTGGAAGGCTGAGGCAGAAGGATAGCTGGAGCCCAGCAGGTCGAGGCTGCGGTGGCCGGAGCGGCCACTGCACTCCAGTCTGGGCGACGGAGTGAGACTCCAACTCAAAAAATAAAAATAAAAATAAAATAAAATGAAATAAAATCAGGTGCCCTTTTTGTTGTTACATTTCCCTCACTTCCTCCCTTCCCTGGCAGTGTCCCATGACTGTCAATCCCGTCCTTGTGCTAAATATATTTATTTATATAAAACATGCATATATGTATACTTAAATGCAAACACACATATAAACTATATATACATATATACACATACATAAACACTATATACAAATAGTACATATAACATACATATATATATATATCATACAAATACTCACAGGCACATAATCTCCAATACCCCCTTTAGATTTTTTTTCCTTTAAAAGAATATTTTCTGAATGTATTAATTTTTAATTTTTTTTTGAGTCAGAGTCTCACTCTGTTACCCAGACTGGAGTGCAGTGACATGCTCATGGCCACTGCAGCCTCGACCTGCCGGGCTCCGGCAATTCTTCCACCTCAGCCTTCCAAGTAGGTGGAACTACAGACATGAGTCAACACGCCCAGCTAATTTTTTGATTTATTGTAGAGACGAGGTTTCGTCAACTTGCCAAGGCTGGTCTCAAACCCATGGGCTCAGACAATCCTTTTGCCTCCGCCCCCCAAGGTGCTGGGATTACAGGCATGAGCCATTGTGCCTGGCTTTATTTTTAATTTATAATCATGTTCTTTTAATTGTTTGGTGTTTATCTGGTTGACATGAAACAGGTAGTTAGCAATGTGAGGAAGATATACAAAACCTGAATCCCAGCTGACTTTTGTATTACCTTCATTGGTCAAAAATAAAGGGATGAAAGTATAACATAGTCCATGGTAAATACGGGAATAAGACAGATGTTCAAGCCCCAGCTCCAGCATTTTTTAGCTGAGTTTTATTGGAAAATATATTTCCTGAACTATGAAACAGGCAAAATTTCTCCTTAATAGACCTCATTATCATTAGTGAATGATATGGCATAGAAAAAGAGTTTGTTAATACTAGGTCAACATTAGGAATTTAGTTATTATAGGTATTTCCGTTTAAATAGTAGGACTGATTCATGTTTTAACTAAGTCATTTTAGTCGGGCTCGGTGGCTCAACCTGTAATCCCACGCCTTGGGAGGCCGAGGTGAGTGAATTGCCTGAGCCCACAGGTTCGAGACCCGCCTGGGCAACTTGGCGAGACCTCATCTCTACAATAAATCAAAATGAGCCGGGAGTGGTAGCGCGCGCCTGTAGTTCCAGCTACTTGGAAGGCTGAGGCGGAAGGATCGCCGGAGCCCAGCAGGTTGAGGCTGCAGTGGCCGAGAGCGGCCACTGTGCTTGCACTTCCAGTCTGGGTGACAGAGTGAGACGCCAACTCAAAAAAAAAATCTAAGTCATTTTATATTTCTGGTCTCATTATAAGGTATCTAGCTTTCCCTAAAATATGAAAGTAATCTTTATAATGTTCATTAGTAGAGATTAAATGACTATTTCTAAGTAGACTCCTCTTGAACACTTGAATCCTTTTATTTGAGAATTTTCTTTGTTATTAAACCATCTACTAGGCATTCTAGTAGATTTTTAAACAATAATACTTACATACATTAGAAATATGCAAATATATATTAAGTATGGCATCTGGAGACCATTAGAGGGGATGAGTCATCTGGACTCATGCTAAAGTCTCAAGTTCTCTTGTCTTTTTTTTTTTTTTTAATTCAATTGGAGTCTCACTCTGTCCCCCAGGCTGGAGTGTACTGGCATGCTCATGGCCACCCCAGCATCCACCTGCTGGGCTCAGGCTATCTTTTCGCCTCAGCCTTCCATGTAGCTGGAACCACAGGTGCGTGCTACCATGCCCAGCTAATTTTTTAATATATTTTAGAGATGAGGTCTCACCAAGTTACCCAAGCTGGCCATGAATCCCTGGGATCAGGCAGTCCTATCACCTCGGCCTCCCAAAGTGCTGGGATTACAGGCTTGAGCCACCACAAGTGGCCAGGTCCTCTTGTCTTAATGATGGTTAACTGGCTTGTGCTATAGGATCTACAGTCTTGCTTTAATTTAAAATTTAACTGGAACCTTAACTACCTTGGTGCTCACCTCTCCAGAGAAATGTTTACAACTTTACTTTCTTTTCTAACATGATAACGTTCAGTCTATGTTATACTCAAGTCTTTCACTGTTAATAAATTATTTGAAATGAATGCTTTTTAATGTCTTTTGTGAATGCATCTTGGATAGTTTATTATTATTATTTATAAGAACTTTCCACTGTTATCACAATTTTTCCTAAGCATGCCCTCTCATTTTTTTCTTGATAATATTTCTTAGATTATCCAAATTAGTAACCAATATTTTTGTCGTGGATGGAATTCTGGAAACTGTTATTGAAAACATCTAATATAATATAAAGACTTTTTTTCAGAGCTCTTTAAAGGCAGCACAGAGTTGAATTTTCTGGCAAGGTCTCTGGAGTCAAAGAGACCTGAGTTCAAATCTTGGCTTCATCACTTTCTAGTTGTGTGATAGGACAGTCTACATTTGTGAAGCTTTTGTTTCTTCATCTGTAAAGTGAATTTGTGGGAATGATTAAACCAGAAAATGTATGTGAAATGTTTAGCATAATATTAGGGGATTTATTATTTTTAAATTTGATTACACATAACATATGTCAGGGATTATGCTATTCACTTTGAATATAAAGATGAAAAAATATTGTTCCTAACTTTTAAAATGTTATAATCTACTGTAGCAGACAAACAATGTAAACTGCTTGCTATTTTGCCAGACACACAGTGCATGTGCTTAACACATACTGGCAGCTAATACTGTTATTATTATTAACAATGAGCTTCCAACTGCATAAATTGCTTTTAATCCATAGAAAATCAAATTAGAAACAAGTTTTTGTAAAAATAATGTGAAAGAAGCAAGAATTAAAATGAAAGATTGACAATTATTTTCTAAATGAGTTGCCTTTTCTTTCACATTTGCAAAATTTATAGGAAATGCTTTTTATTCCTGTGTGATGTAGAGAACTAAAATACACTTTGGTGTAAATAACCACTGCCATTGCTGTTCAACCTTTATTCATAATTTACTAAGCACTTACTTTTAGCCAAATGTTCTATTCAGTTCTTTAATGGAGATTTCATATGGTTTACATACAAACTTGTTCTCAAGGTTTAGGATTTTCTGGTGATGGAGATAAGTACTTTTTAACAACTTAAAGAGTACATAAGGAATTATCTCAAAATAATTGTATTGATGAAAACTGTTGTTAAAAGAAACTGTCATTCTGACTTCCATAAATGATGGCTTGAAATAATAATAATAATGGAGCTATCTTAAATTGTCTGTCACTTCCACATCTTATGTAACCACTCACCAGGTCTTCTCCTTTCATCACATTTTTGGTATTGTCATCTTTCTTTCCCTTAATACTGCCATGACTACCATCATAATCTGAAACAGAGCCCCTCTTTCAAGTTTAGATATTTTGCATTATTCTCGCTATTATTATTATTTTCACAAAAAGAAACGAATTTTTAAGGAATATAGGGAGATGGAAGTAATTTGAACCAATGAACTGTGATTCAGAAACCCGAGGCTCTATTACAAGTTATACATCTCTGGGTCTATTTCTTCACCTCTGAAAGGATGAATAATCTCCAAGCCCTTTCAAACTCTTTTGATTATACATCTCAAGTCATATCATCTAAATGCCTCCATTAACTGTCCTCTAATTTGTCTCATGCTTTGCCACTCCCATGATCTCCAGCTTGCCATTTACCTTCACATAATGTACAAATCACATCCATCATCCCAAGACCCTTGCTCAAGTACCATTTATCTCATGAAGACACACCGAACCTACTCTCAAAAGTCATTCTTTCCTCAAAATCCTGTGAAGCTCATCTAGTATTTACTGTGTACACGCCACTAAGCATCCTCTTATGTATATGTGACTTATAGTCTTAACTTGAGTAAAGATCCTTGAGAATGAAGACCATTTCTTGCCTATCTTCTTTGTTTTCTGCATAACCTTTAAGCCTGTGATTTTGTTTTATTTGTTTGTTTATTTATTTATTTATGAGTTGGAGTCTTACTCAGTCGCCCAGGCTGGAGTGCAGTAACATGCTCACGGCCACCGCAGTGTCGACCTGCTGGGTTCAAGCGATCCTTCTGCCTCAGCCTTCCAAGTAGACGGAACTACAGATGCACTCTGCCATGCTCGGCTAATTTTTTGATTTATTGTAGAGATAATGTCTTGCCAAGTTGCCCGGGCGGGTCTCGAACCCATGAGCTCAGGGAATCCATTCGCTTCGGCCTCCCAGAGTGCAGGGATTACAGGCTGAGCCACCAAGCCAGACCTTGTAATTTTATTTAATATAAAATGTACCCAATAACTCTTTATTAGTTCTTCCCTGAATCTCTGGATAACACTATATATAGTGATAGTGTGTTTTTCTACAAGGAGATTCTACACTGGAGAATACTGTTTCTTAATGCTGCTTAAGGAAAAATTGTCTATCTAAAATAAATGGACTCTGGTAAGCATTACTTTATATTCCTATTATCTTTTTGTATAAGGAGATATTTCATAAAAATGAATTAAACATTTTGGCAGTTATCAATATTACATATTTGCTAGGAATATTTGTAAATAAAGAAAAATACATGCACACCAGTAATGATCATAGCCAACTCTTCAATTATGCAACATTATTAAATCCCCAGTGTCAATATAGCTCAAATATAGTGTGTTCACGAAGGTTAAATTTACTATTGCCACTAATTCTTAGTGCCATTTCAAGAACCATTTATAAGTTACTTTGAAAACTATTAGAACTACGGTTGACCATAGTCACTATTGCTCAGTTTAGTAAAGGCAAATACACAAATATATTTTAATTTGTTAACAGACATTGAAGTTTAAAAAAAACCTGTTAACAATCAGGGGACACTTGAGATCATTTTCCAATAGAGTAAATATTACAATTAATAAGTCATGACTATGCTCATCACGTGTAATTATGCAACATTATGTTAATGAACACAAAACCATTGTGGTTCTTTTTTATATTTCTTAAAATAAATTCTTCATAGCCTCATTGATACCTCTAGTGAGTTTAGATAAATTATTTTTCAAAAGAGGTTTAAATGACATTTTAAACTAGTTTTTTTGCTAGTCATACAGAGTTGAAATATCTGAGGAGTTTCTTGATAGTCATAATAATGCATTATTGTCTGTTAAATATAGAGCATTTCATTCACTATCATAACGTTAATTCTGTAGACCATTATCTTAATTCTAGATGTACAAGCTGTTTTCATCCCACTGAAAAAGAGAAATGAAACTATGTACCTTGCTCAAGCACAAAAGTGATGTACTGCATACTATACTCCTTGATACATTATTCATTTCAGGCATTCAATTACATACCAAAGATTTCAATATGTTTTATAACTTTAATAATTTAATGGCAATGTCTAATTTGGCATTTGTTGACCTGTCTTGCTTTTTAAATATTTAATTATTTGATAAAATAATTTACATATTTGTATTTTTCCAAACTTTAAAAAATATTGTATAGAGCTAGCTGAATGTTCTTGAGCATGCACATTGTAAACACTTTCTTTATAAAACATAAATTGCAACCATACAACCCAGTAATCCCACTATTGTGTATTTATTCCTCAAAAAAGAAAATTAGTATATTTGAAAACATATCTGCACTCACATGTTTATTGCAACACTATCCACAATAGCCAAGCTATGGAATCGAGCTAAATGTCCATCAATGGATAAATGGATAAAGAAAATGTAGTATAAAATATAAATTGGTAGTTTCATTTATAGTAAATACACCATATTATTCTCAGTTGTTAACTATTGACACATAGATTTAAATAATTCTATTGTGAAAAATAATGTGAATATTAAAATAATAAATTAGTCTTTCCATTATATTTAACTTCTTTGCTTACTATATAGCAAGTATCAATGAGCAACTCTATTGAATGCAAAAGCTAAAACAAACCATGGTGGTAATGGAACAGTATATAAGAGAAAAAGAACACTTCTAAAAATACATAAAAACGATGAGCAATAAAAATAATAAATACAAAATGGCTTAGTATTTAAAAAACCAAAATATAGTACAAATAATTTCTTTATAAAAAATGATCTTTTATAATTAGACCTTGTTGTTTGTTAAGAGAATTTTCCAAGAAAGCTTTTCTGAAGACCAGAGAAGTTCTTTCCTTAAATAATTCCAAAGCTAGTTTTCATTTCTTAAAAAAATTAAATAAATAAAGTGACATGATTGTGATGAACACTTTGAGAAACTATAAAGCCAAAATATTACTCTGGGCATAAAATCACATAGCTACTTCTGCAGGTATTTTAGTGATATACTGCTATATTTTCCAGCTTTGGAGTCTCTGTATATATCTAATGTTTCACCTTTTCTCTAAAGATATACAGATAAATGAAATAAATGAGTTAGCATATGTAAAGCTCATAGCCCAGGCTCTGCAAATATGTAAAACAAATACCAAAGAAGTGCATTCTTCTTCTGAAAGCTATTTAGTGATGGTTCAAATACAATTTCATTTTAATGCTGTTGCTGCTATTGTATCTTCTTTTATGTGAGACTAAAAAAGAAAGCGACATAGAAGGGACCTTGTCTGAAGAGTTCCTTTCTAATACTGTTGTTGCTTAAGCAAAAGATGGAAGAATGCATTACGAGTTCCAAAAAGTTGGAATACACCAGTGGATTATGGTCTTGGTGAGTAGTTTCAGATGTTACTTAGGAACACTGCATGCTTGGAGCTGTTCATGCCTTTTCTAGACTAAGGCACACTATCATGCACAACCTAATCCTAAGAAATCTTTTAAACCCCCCAAAATTGAACCCAATAGAAACCAAGCTGTCCTTTTCATCTTGACACCAAATCATAGCAAGAGCTAGTCTGTTAAGGATGCTGCTGTTCCCCACATGCATTTTATTTTTTATTATTATTTTTTTTTGAGTTGGAGCCTCACTCTTGTCACCCAGGCACACTCACGGCCCCAACAGCCCCCACCTGCTGAGCTCAGGCAATCCTTCCACCTCAGCTGGAACTACAAATGCACACCACCATGCCCCGCTAAGGCTCACTTTAGTTGTTGAAATAATGAATCATATTTTCTTGAAAAAGAAAAGTTAATGATTTTATATATGATGAATATTAGCATTCTCTTAGGCAATCTGATCGATTGCCAGATTTAAATTTTATCTCCTCTTAAAGACAGTTATTCTTCAGAAATATTAATAAACTCCAAGCTCATACTCATCAGTAGGGTCATTACTAGCTGTCCGAAACTCTTGACATGTTCTTGTAATCATTGTTTTATTTATCTTACTTTCATTTTCTCAATATATGGATGATATTTTTAAATTACTAGTGTATGTTTGGTAGTATATGTTTTAACAACATGATGTTTGATAAATATTTTAATCACATATTGTCTAGTGTATGTTTTAATAACATGCTTATTAACTGTAACTTTTAAAACCTGTGTATTGAATATGACCATTTTGAAATGTTTTAAACTTGAGAAATCTGAGGACTTTAGGTTTATTTCAAACTATGGATCACCTGTGGAGATTGGAACAGCCAAAAAAATAGCTTAAGCAGCCCTTTGAGTATTTTAAAATAGGGATTTTTTCCAGAGCATTGGTTTCCAAGGCTTCAATTACTTCTTGATGTTAAACCTTCAGGATTTAGCTACAATATTTAGTCAATATCTAAGCAATGCTTTTTAAAAATTGTTCATGTTTTTATGCCTTTCGTAATCAAACTGCTTATCAATGAAAAAATATATGTTTCCATGTCCCTGGAAGAATATCTTTGATGTTTCTTTTATGTGGTTTTTGATGTGTGGAATAAGAATTCAATTCAAGAATAACAGAAGCCGGGCTCGGTGGCTCAGCCTGTAATCCCGCGCTTTTGGGAGGCTGAGATGAGTGGATTGCCTGAGCCCGTGGGTTCAAGACCCGCCTGGGCAGGCGAGACCTCATCTCTACAATAAAATAAAAAAATTAGCCGGGCGTGGTAGCGCGTGCCTGTAATTCCGGCTACCCGGAAGGCTGAGGTGGAAGGATCGCTGGAGCCCAGAGGTCGAGGCTGCGGTGGCTGGGAGCGGCCATTGCACTCCAGTCTGGGTGACCAAGTGAGACTCCAACTCAAAAAAAAAAAAAAAAAGAATAGCAGAGATGTTGTCATGAGAAAAACTAAGACAATCAGCTTTTCCTTAACAGTCTGTCAAAGACTCAGGCTGTTAGTTTATCAGTACTATTTTTCCAAAGGTATGTTCCCTTTATTTCTCTGGGAAAAAAAACCTCATTTTTTGCTTTCAGGCCTCTAGTGTGTTCCCAGTTAGAACAGGTACATTTAAGCCAAAACTGGGCTATTTGTTGATTGTGTCATCATAGGCAAATGTGTTTCTCCTGCAATATCTGTTGCTGGAAACGAAACATGAACAGAGCTATCAGAGAGGGTGTCTGGCTGGCTTCTCAGGCAGTATGTCACAGAATGGCCTGTGTTGAAGCATCTCTGCTGATTACGGTCTGTCCCTCAGCATTGGACAGGCTCACCTATATTGGATTATCCTAACAGAAAATAAGACAAAATTTTAAAAAGTTATATCTAGACTAGAACACGTTTTCATTTACAGTACTTTTTCTACCTTTTCAGAGACTGAATATCTGAGTGTGCCAGAGTAACTGAGAAACTGATCTCACGGTTAGAAGTTTTAGAATTTGAGGGTAATGGTCATGAAGCTCATTTAACAATCAGAAGCAATGGAGCAAAGGAATGAGATGGCTTTGAGAAGCATTTCCCTGGGGCTGTGGAAAACCCTGATGAATCATCTCCATCTCACAAGTGATCGTACCACTTTAGTGCATGTTAAGTGAGAGGTTTCCTTCCTCAGATAGACAGTTCTGTACTCTTCACTTGCCCATTTCATGGACTTTCATGTGGCTAGAAAACACCAGCTTTGTTAGCATCAGGGATTTACGTGTACCTTCCACACATTTTCCTTGGATATCTAAATCCCACTATCCCTGTTTTTATTTATTTTTTGTTTTGTTTGTTTTTTTCTGAAGGTAATCTAACTCCCCTCCTAAGAGATTTCTAAAACTTTCTAATTATATGCCACTGGTGTTTTTTTTTTTTTTTGGTAAACTATTAGGAAAATATTTCAAATTCTTGGAGATTCTACTGTGTCATCTCTTTGTATTAACTTTACTTAATTTATGATTTCTTGATGAGGACTCAAGCATAATTATGTAGGTGAAAAAATTTATTACTCCATAATGCCAAAAACTTGTTATTTCGACTAGTAGTTATAAGGGTTCCAGATGTTTTCAAATCTTTCACTAAGTTTTCCGTGTGTAGTTCCTTTCTATATCTGATAACTTCCATAAAGAATAAAACTTTAAACGTCTTTTGCTTTCAGTACAATACATAGCAGAATAGAGGGTTAAAAGAAATTGATTTCAAGAAGTAGGGATGGGGCATTGATTGACTCCCAAAGGGCACCACAGGAGAGTTTTCTGGATGATGAAGTTGTTCTGCATCTTGGTTGTGATGATGGCTATATGTCTATGTATAGAACTTCAAGAGGAGTGGTTTTTACTACACATAAATGTAAATGATGGATAAAAGAGGTTTCTTCTCTCTTCAGCTTGTAGCCTAAAAGTCAACTTATGATCATCAGAAGAATAAAATTTAGGAGTTTATGAGAATAAAGAATGAGACCAGTAATCAAAGCATTCCTATACTTTGGAAAACTGGCCACCCTGAGCTTTGTCTTTGGAGGATATCAGCTCTGTCATATCTGGACAGTTTTTAAGTGTAGAAACACCTAAATATTGAGTGGATCCTCAGAAAAACACATTTTTCAGATCATATTTCAGCCTAGGCCTCATCTCATCCAGAAGGTCTTTTTTTGCTTGACTTTGCATGCACTTGGTACTCAGTAGTTTCTCCTTGGGGTTCTGGTTGACTACTCCATAACCCTCAATCTTAGCACTTGTCATAGCAGATTGATATGGTTTGACTAACTGTCTCTTTCCTGTAGTAAAAGGAAAGGGTCAGGGCCATTTGCTTTTGTTCTGATTATGCATAGCAGTATTTGACATGTAGTAGATTTTTAAACTAAATTTTATTTTATTATAGACATGTGGGGTACAAGTGAGGATTAACTACATAAGTAGGCTGTCTGCAGGTGAAGTTTGGGCTTCTAACTGGCCCTTACTCCCCTTGGTAAGTGAACTAGGTACCGTTTATGTTGTTACATGCCTCCTACCCTCCTCCCTCTCTCCCTCCCCTTTCAGTGCCCAGGTGACTGCTGATCCCTCACTTGTGCTAATGTGGCTAATGTCCAGGGCCCACTTATGATTGAGGACGTGTATTTCAGTTCTTTGTTGCTGTGATAGATCCCTTAGTTCGATGATCTCCAATTCCATCCAAATTGCTGTGAAGTCCATGATTTTGTTCTTCTTTATGACTGCATGACACTCCAACGTGTATATGTACCACATTTCTTTTATCCAGTCCACTTCCAGTGGGCACCTGGGTTGGTTCCATGTTTTTGCTATTGTGAATAAAGTAGCTATAAACATGCAGGCTACAGGTGTCTTCTTTGTAGAACGATTTATATTCCTCTGGATATATTCCTAAGAGAGGGACGTCTAGATGTATGGAAGGTCAATTTCTAGTTCTTTTAGGAATCGCCACACTGCTTTTCACAGAGGTTGAAACAGCCTGCATTCCCACCAACAGTGTAGAAGTGTTCCCTTTTCTTGGCACCCTCACCAGCATCTATTGTTTGTTGATTACATCAAATAAAAAGTTTGTACACAGCATAGGAAACAATAGTACAGCAATAAACATACGTGTGCAAGTGTATTTTTTGCAGAACGATTTAAAGTGAATTCTCGACTATAGATCTTTTGTTTTTTTTAAATCACAGATACTTTTATTTAATTATTCACTTTAGTCTCAGAAGGCCATTTGCCTGAAACTAACCCTTTTTATTTTCATTATCCATCAGCTTCTCTCTTATTATTAAACTATTTAAGTAAGCCCACTTTTTGACCTCATGACAATTAAAATAAATAATTTCTACTATCTTTTTTTTTAGTCATTCCCTCATAAAACAGTCTTTATTCTTTACTTATAAGAGGTATGGATACATTTTGGAGGTGACAGTGTTCCTGATTGAGAACTTTAATTTGGGAAACTATCTGAGATTACTTTTTAGGCTCCGTCATCTTTTATCTGTCTGACCTTGAACAAGTGACTGAAATCTCTGAGTCTATTTCCTCACTCATTAAGTGAAGAAATAACTGTGTCTACCTCATGGGGTTCATAGGAAGATTAAGAAATTACTTATTCAGTCTGCAGCACAGTGCCTGACACTCAGGAAGCCCCAGGAATATAAGCTATTATTCTATTTTCTAAAAAAAAAAATCCCATGTATCTATTTGGCCTTGCATTGTATGTATTAGTAACCTTATTTAATGTATGAATAAAATGCATTTGTTTATTTATTTATTTATTTATTTATTTATTTATTTATTTATTTATTTTGAGTTGGAGTCTCACTCTGTCACCCAGACTGGAGTGCAGTGGCCGCTCCCAGCCACCGCAGCCTCGACCTGCTCGGCTCCGGTGATCCTTCCGCCTCAGCCTTCCGAGTAGACGGAATTACAGGCGTGCGCTACCACGCCCGGCTCATTTTTTAATTTATTGTAGAGATGAGGTCTCGCTGCCCAGGAGGGTCTCGAACCCGCGGTCTCAGGCAATCCACTCACCTCAGCCTCCCAAAGGCGCGGGATTACAGGCTGAGCCACCAAGCCCAGTATAAAATGCATTTAAATGATCTGCCACTAGACTGTAGAACAAATAGCAGGCTCCCACATTGTGACTTGAGGTCATATCCAAAAAATATAGTGAATTTGCCCACTTTCATCCTTTGTTATCAAACTTTACTATTTTCCACAGAAACTCACTACAAAATTCATTTCTGATTCATCTATGTTTTCACAATGGTGCCTTATATCCAGAGATATCTCTGAGCTATGGTCCAGTTATGACAGAACTGAAATCCTCCAAAGACAAGGCTCATGGTGGCCAGTTTTCCAAAGTATAGGAATGCTTTGATTGCTGGCCTCACTCTTTATTCTTATGAACTCCCAAATTTTATTCTTCTGATGATCATAAGTTGACTTTTAGGCTACAAGCTGAAGCGAGAAGAAACCTCTTTCAACCATCTTTGTAATATATTTCTTTTCAATCCAGTTGAGTCAACTTAGAACGTGAGACAGCTCTTAGTCTAGAATCAGTCACCAGGTGAATTCCAGGTCTGATTGACTTAGACTGTAAGGAGATGAATATCAGGGCAAAGGTTCAATGCACAACACAATATAATAGGAGAATCTCAACACTATTTCTAAATGACCAAATTAAGTTTCTACTTTTACATGTATTTATATATATATTTAATTAAAATGATGCATCTGTGTGTGTTCTTTAGAAATATTGGAAATTCTTGAATTACAGGTTGATCACTTAGTTAATAAGTTACAGAAATAAATGTTAACTGCTGAGTTTATGTAGCATATTTCCTCACATAATTCAGAGATTTATGTTAGAGTGAGAATCTTGAAATAATGACTCAATGACAGCTTTGCTAGCTTAGCGTTCAAATTTTTAAGTTCTTTTGGAAAATGTTGTTAACATTTATTTTATTCTTTTTCTCAAACAATTACATGTACATTTCTGTATCAGCAGATAAGTTAAGTGGGGAAATTGTCTCGTGATAATTATTCTATGAATCATTTTTTCATTTTACATTATTTTCTGTTCATTATGAAGGGAGTGGTGGTCAGTATAGAAAAGAACACTTTATAATGATACTATTCTCATGTCGATTCTTAAAAACAAAACCCTGAAAATTGAATAGGCTATAAGATTAAATATCTAGGGAACAGAAAATTGGGATGAACTTTGGAGGTTTTTTTTTGTTTGTTTTTTGTTTTTTTTTTTGACCAATAAGGTCTATGATGTATTCACAGAATTCCTTGTCATCTGAAAGTATTCAGAGCCATAAGCCACTTAAGTTGAGTTTTGTTGTTTTTTCTTCTGAAGGAATTTTTGTTCCATTTACCTGAAGCTTTTCTCTTTGGGCACTGTGAATTAAAATTAGACCAATCTACTAGGCAGGAAAAAAAATCTCAATTTGATTGTTGACACCAACAAATAAGCACGTCAATTAGAGTGCACTGTTAATGTCTCTCCAGAATGCTTCTAGAATGAGTGGCCTCAAGTCTTCTTTGTAATCCTAAAGTGTTAAGGAAACTTGGAGTAAGCATTCATATTAATATATCCACATTATAATCTGTTTCTCCACCCCCTAAGAGTATGAATGCCAGGTAATATATTCAGTTTTTCACTTATACTATAGAGATAAACACACTGACTGGGCAGGCCTGTTGTGTGAATTAAAGATAATATATAATGAAACACCAGACTCAAGATGTAGTTCACAGTAACATCAAGAAGATGGAAACTATAATATTTATGATATTCTAGCATTTTCGAGACCTACATTGTACTTTTAAAAGACCTTTTTATTGAAATGTATATACATAGAGCAATGTGCATATATCACAAGTGTATAGCTCAATGCATTTTCACAAACTTAACCCAGCCATGTAAACAACACCGACTTTAAGAAACAAAACAAAACAGCATCCCAGTTCCTCTTTACAGTCATTGGTCCCCCACAGTGCTCACTAATCTGATTTGTAACAGCATAGATTGGTTTTTTCTTACTGTTTGTTTTGCTGAATTATACCATATATTCTTTTTTGTGTCCTATTTTTAGATCATTATCATTATGAGATATATCCATTCCTTTAAGTATAGTTGTAAAACATTTGTTTTTACAGGCTGCATAACATTTCATTGAGAGACTATAACATTTCTATTGATGATTTAACTATTATAAATAGTGCTGCTATGGACATTTTAACATATGTCTTTTGACATAAAACTTACACATTTCAGATGGCAAATACCCAGAAGTGAGATCACTAGGTCTTGGGACACATTGTATACATTTAGTTTTAGTAGATAATACCAGATATCATAAGTATATACTTTGATAAATTTAGAGACATACTTTTGCCAGAGAAAAGGTACCAACATAAATGTTTATATATGTGTGTATGTGTATATATGTAATAATCAACCTAAGTGCCCATCAACAAATGGGTAGATAAAGAAAACCTGGTATATATTCACAATGGGATACTATTCAGTCATAAAAAAATGAAATCATATATTTTGCAGCAACATTAATGAAGCTGGAGGCTGTTATCTTAAGTTGAACAACTCAGAAACAGAAAGACAGATACCACATGTTCTCACTTATACATGGATTCTGAATAATGTATATGTATACACATAGATGTAGAGAGTGGAATGATAGACATTGGAGACTCGGAAAAGTGGGAGGCTGCATGGGGGGATCGATGATAAGAAATTACTTAATGGATACTATGTACATTTGGATGATGGATACACTAAAAGCCCAAACTTCACCACTATGCAATATACCATGTTGTAATATCGCACTTGTACCTCTTTAATTTTATATAAATCCAATTTTTAAAAATAATATAAATATAAATGTGTGTATACATAAACATATATGTATAATTTATATCTAAAATAAGCATGAGTGTCCATCCAACTTTGTGACAGGTATCTCATCTCTCAGATAATTTTTCTTCATGTATTTCTTGTTTTTGGAAATAATTTTCCTTGCCTTTCCAGAGTGGGTGGTCAACATGATAATCCAAACACTCAGCACATCAGCTAACACTTACAGATCCTCTGAGAGGAGAAAAACAGTGGTCCTTTCACTGGACAAATAGAACTCGGGGCTTGGTTTCACAGCTTAAAGATTTTGACTTCTTCGCCCCTCTTAGTTGAGTTCCACTGAGAGTGGTTCACAACCTGTAATTCCATACTCAGAGGCTCTGTTATTACATCCTTTTCTTCCAAGACCCCAATTCAGAGGATCTCGGTAGCTCTCAGAGTAAATTTACTACTGCCTGGATTTTATAATCCAAATAGTAGGTCTACTGCCCTTATTAAATAGCTTAAGTTAGATTCAGTAGTGTAGCTGGTTGTTGAGCCACCAAGTATTTGATGCTTATGTGGAAAATTGTTTCCTTAATTAATTTATTTTTAATAACTTATTTTATTATAGAGTTGTGGGGTGCAAGTCAGGATTAGGTACAAAAGTAGTCTACGTACAGGGGAAATTTGAACCTCTAACTTGTCCTCACTTCCCCTGGTTTAGGAACAGGACCCTTTGTGTTGTTACTCCCCAACCCCTAGGTGTCCTGCCCATTCCTCCCTTGTGCTATTGTGATTAATGTTCAGGTCCCACTTATGAGTTTGAACATGTGGTATTCAGTTATTTGTTTCTGTGATAAATCACTAAGTATTATAGTCTGCAGCTCCATCCAATTTCTTCTCAGATCTGGAAACAACCGTAGAGAAATTCACATGGAAACATAAAAGAGCATGAATAGCCAAAACAATCCACAGTAATAGGACCAACGTAGGAAACATCACACTTACAGACTTTAAACTTCACTATAAAGCTATAATAACTAAAACAGCCAGGTACTGGTAAAAGAACAGGCATATAGAACAGGATAGAGATTCCAGAAGCAAAAACTTGCTCTCTCAACCAACTCCTCTTCAACAAAGTCATCAATAGCAACCACTGGGGAGAGGAACCTTATTTTGTTTCCCTATTTTAAACAACTGACATTCCTACTCAACTTCAGACAATACCCTATTTATAAAGCAGATACAACTTGTACTTATTAACTTTAATCTCAAATAATTATCTTAGTAAGTAATCTTTGAAAATAGATCTTGTTCATCGGTAGATCTGCTATTGGCATAACCAGAGTCTTTGAATGAATTAGAAAGGTTACTTCTTTTGGCTGGATAATTTAATACAAAGATGCCCCCTACTTTGGGTAGAAGCATTTGAATAAGGCACCCCAACCGGGGGCTTAGGGGTAAATGGGATGCAGCCCCAAATCAAGTTGTGTGGGCTAAGGAGGGCAACATGTTGGCCTTCACATCCCCCACTCTTCTTTGGACTAGATATATTTATGCAGTGCACAAACACCACTCCTTCCCTTTCCTAGACTAGGTCTTCCTTATTATTAATTAAATCAAGTTCCAAAGCTTTTTTATTAACCTGAGGTTAGTATGCAAGTATTTGGGGTTTCAGTTTCAAAATTCAGAGACATTCAAAGTTGGTTTAAACAGCAGTCAAAAACATTTTTGTCAAAATAAAATTTTAGACACAAAGAAAATTGAGAATATTTAGAATTTAGGATTAAGGTTCCAGTCTTATTTTTGAAACAGTGGAAGAAGAACTTTGGTTAAAAAAAAAAAAGTTTTCTGAATCTGATAGAAAGTGAAACCAAATGATTATGCATATATTCCAAATGCAAAGCTTTCCAGGGAATCTGAACACGTCAACTTACAGATGTGATTGCAATAAACAGCCACAGAAGAGCAGACAGAAGTTATACATGAAGTGTTTATTTTAAATGAATGATCTACCAAGTATTGGAACAGATTTGCACTGTCTTCAAGGGCTTAGTTCAAAGACTATAGTCAAGTATTGAATCATTTTGTGACAAGACTTCATTATTTTGACTTGTAAGCTACCTCAACCTATGAAACCGCTATGATTCCCCTTCCACATGCTGTTGATTTTGTCCTTTTCTATGCAAAGGTTTTTTTTTTTTTATTCAGTTCACCATCAGACTCATTAAATAGAATCCTTAGTTTAAATTCAGTGGCTGCTAGTTAGAAGCCACCATGGACCGTGTTTATAAAATAATAGAAAGGAGAAGTTATGTAGAACTTTAAAAAATGTAATTAAGAAAACCAGCTTAGGCTTTTTATTATTTTTAGAAGTCAAATAGATGCAGTGCTTTTGGTATATTTCATCTAGGGTGTTAGCTTAGACAATATGAGGGGCTTAATCAATATTAGATTGATTAAATAAGAAAGCCCTTAGGAACATATGAATAGAACGATCCTTACTTTAGATCTGATATTGAATCCCCTGCCTAGATCCCTTTGGAAAGCTCCTTTACTTCCTCCGTCATAAGAGCTGGTATAAATTAAAAACACTATTAAGCCATTTTGTTCACTTGAAGCTTCCATCACACATGTAGGGGAGTTGTGACTGGGAGGGATCTTTTATTTCTTTAGGTCTTCAAGTTCTATAGCGCTCTTGGTATTGGTACAGGAACAGGCATATAGATCAATGGAACAGAATCGAGATTCCAGAAGCAAAACCTCAATTTCTCAACCAACTCATCTTCGACAAAGCCCCCACCACCTACCAATGGGGGAGAGGAAAACCTATTCAGTAAATGGTGCTGGGAAAATTGGCTGACCACATGCAGAAGATTGAAACAGGACCCCTATCTATCCCCATGCACAAAGGTTAACTCCAAATGGATCAGAGACCTAAATGTAAAACCTCAAACCATAAGAACCTTAGAAAAGGAAGGAAATACTTTCATGGAAATCGGAACTGGCATCCAATTTCTGTACAAAACCCGAAACCCACAGGACTTAAGAGAGAAGATAGACAAATGGG
>NW_006986797.1:54932-94841 GCF_000164805.1 Carlito syrichta
TTTTTTTTTTTTATTCAGTTCACCATCAGACTCATTAAATAGAATCCTTAGTTTAAATTCAGTGGCTGCTAGTTAGAAGCCACCATGGACCGTGTTTATAAAATAATAGAAAGGAGAAGTTATGTAGAACTTTAAAAAATGTAATTAAGAAAACCAGCTTAGGCTTTTTATTATTTTTAGAAGTCAAATAGATGCAGTGCTTTTGGTATATTTCATCTAGGGTGTTAGCTTAGACAATATGAGGGGCTTAATCAATATTAGATTGATTAAATAAGAAAGCCCTTAGGAACATATGAATAGAACGATCCTTACTTTAGATCTGATATTGAATCCCCTGCCTAGATCCCTTTGGAAAGCTCCTTTACTTCCTCCGTCATAAGAGCTGGTATAAATTAAAAACACTATTAAGCCATTTTGTTCACTTGAAGCTTCCATCACACATGTAGGGGAGTTGTGACTGGGAGGGATCTTTTATTTCTTTAGGTCTTCAAGTTCTATAGCGCTCTTGGAAAGTAAAATAGCCCAAAACAGCTGATCTCAAGACTGCAATAGTTGTAACTGAGAATATTCTTCCATGGGGGGAACAAAAGCTAGTTGTCAAAAACTAAAGAGAAAGAGATTCATATTAACCTCAAAGGCTGCTTTTAAGAAAATATATTAAGCATCATCTCTGTTCAGAAAGGGAGCCATAAAGCAAATGAGTGAAAGTATTAAGAAGGCATTTTTTCAAAAAGACTTAACAGAATAAAGTACTTCCAAACTTGGAAGACTGCTGGAGCTGTTGTGGAAGTGGCTGGAATGACTTGGTGGAGATAATATATGTAAAATAACTCCAATATAAGGGAGGGATAGGAAGCAAGAGTGGACAGAAGTTGAGCTGTGATGCCAACCTGACGACAGCCTTGGTGTTAAGCAGACTAAGAGATTCAGCAAATAGGGAGACAGTGAACCCAAAGAGTTTTATAGGCAGCAAACGTGATCGGCATGGTGTTGGCTTCCTGTGTCACTTGTCCCACAGCATGGCACCACAATTAAAGAGAGCAGATGATAGGCAACACAAGTGGTATGGCACTTTGTTGTTAAAAAGCCAATTTCAATCTGCAACTATGCAGTTTTATAGTCTGCAGCTGTACTTTAAGGGAAGATTGAGGTGGATAGTCACGTCACTATAACCAGGGAGGCAGATGAGAAAATGCTCTGTGATAGTAGTCTCTCCCAAGATAAGGGACTTCCCTCAAGATGAGGTGGGTGGAATATTGCCTTGGTACACATACCTTCAAGACTGTCTGCATAGGGTGCCAAAAAATGTATACACATTTTAAGAAAGGAAAAAAATTGTATTAAAATTAAAATAATAAATACCAATAACAAAAGATGAAAACAAGTCGTATCTGACTCCTGCAATTACACATTGCTGCCGTGATTCAATTTTTCAATTTCAATAAGTAATACATAGATAACATCTCTTAACAAGTGTATACATTTTTTGGCACCTTCTGTATCTTTCCATGTTCTGGGAGGATCACCAAGCATTGCCAAGACTTAGATCCATCCACAGCTGAGCTTTGCCTAAGTGACCTATATGCATACTTGCAATGTCATCAGACATCTCCAAGGAACTGTTTTCCAAGACCTGGCTAAACATATGAGGAGCTCTGGAGCTTAAAATGGTTCTTCTGAGTGAACATGAGTTGGGCTGAGATGACTGGACCTTTATACTCCTGTATTAATCAGTCATTGGATGACAACCTTCTCAAAAAATCATGACCTTCGACAAGAGGGCTCTCTGCAGCTGAGGTAACCCCTAAAGAAACTGAAAGCCGAAGGCTGCCACCAGCACTCCCAGCTGCTGGGGCAACAAGTTCTTCATTGAAGGGGTTACTGAGTAGTTCGTTAGCATCCACCACAGTAGTTAAGCCATTGTTTCTCCTAATGACAATATTGTGCTTATTGCTAAGTAATCACTTTCTGGAACGTTTTAGTTTACATTTTTAAAATAATGCATACAAATAAAAAATTCAAATACTGAAAAATTGCTTACATTTTTATTGTTATAGAAATGTACACACTTGAAGGGCTGGTTTCTTCTGGGTATTTACATAATTTCGTTAAAAAATCCATCCATTTTTAATTAGCTGTTTTTAATAGGCAGTTAGCTAAGATATTATAAGCTATATATTAGGTTAATGGACATTTAACAGCTGAGTTAAGTTATTTTAATGGAAATGCTGACAAACCTTTATCTGTAATTATAGCAGCACTGTGATTACAGAAGGAGGTATCTCCCCTTGCTGTTTACAGCCCTAAAATTCCATATGCCTGTAAGGAACAAAGTCCATTATTAGCCAAACACAAGTTATAGTCGGCACTAGGCATTACTCACCTCCTTGCTATATTTGAATCATTTTTATTGTAATTTTTTCTAAAAATTATCAGTATGATGGCTAATTAATAATATAGATTCCTCTTATATTGTGAGATTAGAAGAAATCATTTGGTCATTTGTGGTGATCTCTGCAGCCACTGATGAGTCTTGTCCACTGTGAATTACGTAAATAATTCTGCATAGAAAAATTTTAACCCTTAACTCTGTAATTTTCCATTCAGTGCACTTACTAAAGGGGTTAATTTTTAGCATTCAACAAATGTTTATCAAACACCTATTATGAGACACACAGTTTTGGGGGAATTGAGATTACAGCAATTAACAATCAATATAAGATTTGTGCTCTCTTGGAAATTATATTATTTTATGAGAGATCGAAAACAAAAGATAAATTAGAAAAATACTTATGAAGAGGCTTTAAAATAGGGTAAAATTTTAGATGGTGACTGAATGAGTACTTTGATTTTGATTGTCAAGAGAATATTTTCTAAGCAGTGTAATTTAAACTGAGATATGAATGACAATAAAACACCAGCTATGTAATGTAGGGGAAAAGAAAGATTTTCCTTTTACCATTCTAGGTTCCCCAGATGGGGCCTTGTGAATTAGACTGACAAAAGGCAGGTTAACAAGAGAAAAAACAAACACAAGTTTATTAACATGTGCAACTCACATACACATGGAAGAAACTCAGTGATGAGTAACTCAAAAGGGTGGATAGAACTTTAGGTTTAAATAGTATCTGATTAAAGAACAATAAACTCATAAAGAAGTGGCAAGCAGTGTAGAAGTGTTCCCTTTTCACCACACCCTCTCCAGCAGCTGTTATTTTTTGAGTTGTTGATAATTGCCATTCTGACTGGAGTTAGGTGGAACAGGGTGTCTGAATGAAACGTAATTGTACACCTAACCCTTAACTGTACCCCACAAAACTATAATAAAAATACTGATTAATTATTAAAAAAAAAAAAAAGTGGCAAGACAAAAGAAAGAGGAGTTTGAACATGGGGGAAACTAGCAGAGTAAGGTTTGTGTATGCAGGTCCACCTTGAGGCCAACTTTTCGAATTCTTCTTGGTCATAAAGGTAGCCCAGGGGAGGAAATTTACGGCAGTCCTCATTTCTCTGGTATTTCTGCTTTTATTCAGGTAATAGAAGCTCCAGGATGACTTCTTATTTGACTCTAACTCAAAATAATCTTCATACCAAAGTGACATAGTGGGGATTGGCATATATGGATCCCTGCAGTAACTATCAAAATGAACAGTATTCTGGGCATGGGGAACTCTAATGCACAGTGTTTGGGGTGGGGATAAATTGGCATACCAATGGAACATCAACAGCAATAAGACGGTATGGCTAAAACACAGAGGGTGAGTGAACTGGGAAAGTAGGCAATGGTCAGATCAATTAAAGACTTGTTAGTTATAGTAAACTATTTACATTTTATTGTAAGTATGGTGGCAAGTGACTGAAGAGTATTAACTTCGCTCTGACTGGTTTTTAGGAAATGGACTACAGGGGGTGAAAGTAGAGTGAAAAAAAACTAGTTATAAATTAGTAGTCCATGTGAGAGATGATGGTGGTATGAACAAGTACAATTGTGATGAAGAGACTGAAGTGACAGATTTCAGACTTATAGTCATTCAGGCTTGACTGGTAAGAGAAAGAAATAAATCAATGTTAACTTTCAGTTTTTCAGTTTGAACAATTTCAATGATAACAATATCATTTATTGAGATACAGAATATTTAAGTAAAAGCTAATTTGGAAAAAAATCAAGAATTTTCATGTGGACAGGCTAATTTGGAGATGTCTATTAGAGACACTAGAATAGTGTTGAATAGGTAACTGAATTTAAGTTTGGATATCAGGTAAGAACTTATGACTGGAAATGCATATTAAGGAGGTCTATAAAGTCATGCTACTAGAGAGCTCCAAGAATCAATGTTTATCTAGAGAGGATGAATGGTCTCAAGATCAAGCCTTGAGGCACTCAAATAATTAGAAGTGGAACAGAAGAGGGTGGTTCCAATAGAAAACTGAGAATTAGGAGGAGAATCAGGAGAGTGTGGCAGTATGAAAGATGCAAAAATAAAGCATTAGGGAGAGGGAGTGATTAATAGCATGACATGTTATGGGGGGTTTTGTACAATAAAAAAGATAAGTGGTTATTGGATTTGGCAGACGAATATCTTTTTTTGATGATCTGGACAGGAGCAACGTCAACAGAATGGTGGGATTAGAATGTCTAGAGGAGTAAGTTCAGTAGATGATATGAGGTGAGGAAATAGATATAAAGTTTATAGGCAGCATTTTAAGGAAGTTTTACTGTGAAGAGGCAAAGCAAGCTGAAGCAATGATTAATAATGGATGTTAGCATGATAAGTTTAGTGTTATGAATTTCAATCTGATGGGCTATACGTGTTAGCAAGGAAACTTGAAGTTATTTTACCCAGTAAAATTATTTGAAAATGTTTTTGAATACTTCTCTTATGTTCTGTTATATCAAATTTATATAACTTTCAAATAATTGAAAGAGATAATAAGTTATTAAACTTTAAGATTAATAAAAAACCAATTATAGGATGTTTTCCTTCAGTGGAAATACACCCACTCAGCCTAAATTTTAAAATCTTTTACTGAGGTATAATATACTTCAATAGAAAAGTATGCATAATATAAAGGTACAGCTAGATGAATTTTCACAAACCGAGCACATCCTTTTAACCAGCATTTATATTAAAAATGAAACCTTGCAGATACCTCAGAGACCCCCTTGTTCCCCTTTCCAGTCACTCTCTATACTACCCACACTGATAAGCACTATCATGACTCCTAACAGCATAGATTAGTTTTGCCAATTTTTTGAACTTTATACAAATGGAATCAATTTAACCTAATTGTAAATATGTGGAATTAACATCGTAAGTCACTCATTGCCTTACACTGATAATTACATTGACTCTTTGCTTCCCTCCTCATTATAAAAGCTTAGATTTGCTTTCTCACTTTATTATCATGCAACCCATGACTTTTCCGTACTTACTATACCTTGTTCCTGCTCTTCCCTACTCTATTTTTTGATGAATATTCTAGATCACTCTTACAACATAGTTTGCAGAACTTTTCCATCAGATTATCCTAGGAAGTTTGTTAATAATGGCTAATAATGCAGAGTTTTGAGTCCTTCCGTGGTTTATGAAGCTGAAAGTGAAGAAGACAACACCCTCCCTTCTCATGCATTTATAATGCAATAATGTTTTCCTAGAATGTTATTTACTGACTCTCTTATTAAGAAAGTTTCCTTTATAGCCAGAACCTAGCATCTCATGCAGGAATCTACAATTTCTTACTGGAGGTAATCTCTCTCTTCCCTGTCTAGTTCTTTTAATGCTTTTATATCCATCAGCCTTGCATAATGCTTGCTTGCACACCTGTCTGTCTTCCCACCTAGGTTATGATTCTCTGGAGGGCAATGACTTTGCATTCCATTATGTCTTCTATAGCAGCCAGCACAGTGCTTTGCATTCAGTGAGTTCCAAATAAATATTTGTTGCTTGAAATCCTTAGTGCTAGAAATACACCATTTTCTTGGAATAATTAAAAGCTTAAATGTAGAATCCCGAAGGCTCCATTGAAAAATTACCATGGCTTGAGGAATAGGAAAACTATGGGTGTAGAATTAAGGATCTGTAGGAACCTGGAAGATTAGCAACAGTTTCACAAGAAAGACCTTGTTAAATAGTTAATATGTTAGATGGTTATGATACCACACAATAAATAAAGCTTTGCCCACAATAAGCATTTTCATATTTTGTTTGCCTCCAGTGTCCTTAATTTGATTTGATTTGTTCACACAAATGGTTTTAATGAAAACATGAAAATGTGTGTGAGGGTATGTTTGTGTGTATGTGTGTATGTGTGCTTGTGTGTGTTGTGGCTGCTTCTATTTCATTATTATTGCAGAATCCAACAAGTGCCCTATGGATTTAGATTATTTCTTCCACTGAAAAATCGTATATATGGATGAATTATTTGTATAGTCCATGTTTCATTTTACAAGTGGTCCCTTTTATTTTTTCTTTCTTTTTTTAGAATGATAGAGAGAACAAATGTTTACTTACCTTTAAAACGTATTCATGGTTGGAACTTGAAAGAAATGGGCCAGAAGAATGAAGAGGCATTAACTTCTCTTCTCACACTATGTTTCTAATATTAGAGCTTTCTTCGAAGATTTCACTTCCCCCATACTCCCCTCTTTCTGCATTGCTTTATTCCTCTCCAGTCTACTTCAAAGTCCTCTTAAAGCAAAAAAAAAAAAAAAAAATTCTGTGATATCAGGATAGCATGAGAATGTAAATATGAATTTTATGACTAATTTTTTTTTAAGTTGGTGCCTCACTCTTGTCACCCAGGCTGGAGTGCAGTGGCATACTCATGGCCACCGCAGCCTCAACCTGCTGGGCTCATGCGATCCTTTCGCCTCAGCCTTCCAAATAGTTGGAACTACAGATGCACACCACCACACCCGGCTAGTTGTGATTTATTGTAGAGTCAAGATCTCACCAAGTTACCAAGGCTGGTCTCGAACCCCTGGGCTCAGACAATCCTCTCACCTCGGCTTCCTAAAGTGCTGGGATTACAGGCTGAGCCACCGCACCCAGCCATGACTAAATTTTTAAAGGCTATTTACAGTTAGTTTTCTTCCTTTATTTTTTGTTTGTTTTTCCCCCTTCACCTTGCTTTACTGAACTCTTAGGATTCAATCAGAATCTGATTGCACTGTTTATTTTTACCCCCTTGTATACAATTTCTCCTAAAGCAAAAATGGAAAGACACTCTATGAAGGGCAAAACAGCAAACATTTTAGGCTTTGTGGACTTTGTTGCCACTATTCAACTATGCAGAAATAAACAATGCATACATGAATGAGCCTGGTTTTGTTCCTATCAAACTTTATTCATGCGCACTGAAATTTGATTTTCCTATAATGTTCATGTGTTACAAAATATCATTACTCTTTTGATTTTCCCCAACCATTTGAAAGGTAAAACTCATTATTAGCTGTATTTTCTGACCCCATGTCTTAAGCCAAATATTAAAAAATCATTCTCTTTTTTAAATAGTCCAATTTTCCTTTTTATTTAGCCCTTAAGTAGTGAATACAGTTTCTTCATCATTCCACATTTTTATGAAAATTTGCTACCTATGATTCCCATGTATTAGGGATCTGGGAAATTCAAAGGGATAGAAGACCTGCTCTTCATTGGTTCTAAAATTGCATTGGGAAGACAGGGAACATTTATTAACAGACAAATAGCAAATATAACAATACATTTCTATGGCTAGCATTTAGAACCATAGTCTTTTAAATCATGTGATTTTTATATTATTGTTTTTTGTTTATAAAATGAAAAGTTTGAAAATTTTTAATCTACTTATTTAATTCCTTAGTTTATCTTAAAAATTTATTTACCTATCCTTATGGAATATAATTGAGCAACCATTTTGTTAATTAATTCTTTAAAATCATTATAAAAAGTTCTCATGTTTTTAAACTTATATTATCAGATATTACTTATGCCAATCTATGATTGAAATGGATTCTTATAGCTAATACTATTCCCTTTTGAGATGTAAAAATATGCTTTCAATCAGAATTTATGTGTCTACTCAAAATGATATTAGTTCATGATTTTAGTTAGCATAAATTGTCACAACTAACTACATTATGTTATCCTATAACTTACAAAATTAGCTATCTTTGTTGTATCTATTTAACACTTTTGTTTATTTGAAAACTTAAAGTAGTCTAACGTAAGAGCACTTAATCCATTCTGTTTGCAAGTGAGACCATTGAATTTTATTTGTAACCCAGAAATTTTGATCACAATTTGAAATATAAATACACCCCTTGTATGCTTAGGCAAACACTTAAAAAGAGAAGTTTGTGAAATAATAATAGTTCTGTCATGACTTTGTAGCCATATTTTTATAATATAAAACATGCATATTCTTCTTATTGAATATAGGAAGTTTCTAATTTACCAGATGGCAAGAGAATAAACTTCAAGAATTTCTCAGGACGTCTTCAAACTCTGATTTATTGCTCACATATAATTTGTCAAATGATGCCCTAGTGAACCAAAAGAATCAATGTCCCTTCCTAAGTAACTTTCACTGAGGGACTGAAAAGCTACCGCATTTTGACAATTAGGGAAAGAAACAATCTGCATCTCAGAGTCAGGTGTACTGGGCAAAGGAGGTAAGAGTGTTAATAGTGTTGCTTTTTTCCTCTCTAACTTTAAGAATTCCAATCTAGTTTGAATGTTTGTTTAAGAAATGCTAAGTGAAGTAATGAGTACATTTTTGTAATTTATGAATTTAGCAGACTAGTTTTGTGTCCCTTTTCAGTCAGAACCATTTTACTTGTTGTTTGATCTTGGGCTAATTCTGAATGTCTGTTGCCAAAAGAACATCAATCGTGGCAGTCCTGCCTACTTCACAGGTTGTTATAATGGCACTTTGGAAAATGTAAAACACTAAAACCTCTTAAGAATACAAAATACTAAAATTAAAAAAAATAACAAAGCTTTAAGATAATAAAACTAGATGTTTAAAAAATGATAAAGCTAGAAAAGGGTGCAAAACATGGAGAGTTTTGCTTTTTGGGTTTTGTTTGTTTGTTTGTTTGTTTTACCCCAGACTACATAAGATTATCAAAAAAGAACTAACTGCCCTTAGATATCTAGTAATTGCTAGGGTATTGAGCACACTGGGAAACAGAGGACCTGTCCTGAGCCAAATTTTCTTAACGTATATTAATACATGATAATTTGTTACTTTATCCCAGATTATTCTACAGTGGTTAAATTAAGAAATACTTAAATCTGTACTTGAAATAGCACTCAAGAAAATTATTAATAAAGAAAGATCACAATGAGTATGGGTTCCTCTGGGTTTTGAAACTTCTCTAAACATATTCTTTTCCAATTAGAAGACTTTTTTTAAAGTAAAAAAATAGAAATTCTTGTTCACAAGATACTTTTCTCCTAAAAGATCAATTAATCTATATGAAATAGCAGTTTTAAAATCTC
The DNA here is from genome assembly GCF_000164805.1 of Carlito syrichta. NCBI lineage: Eukaryota > Metazoa > Chordata > Mammalia > Primates > Tarsiidae > Carlito > Carlito syrichta. The sequence continues at coordinate 64,418 of NW_006986797.1, forward strand.
AAATAAAAGAGCAGAGTTTGAAAGTATTGTGGGAACATTTTAGCAAACTAGACTTAAAAGATTAAGAAAAACATGTCATTAGAGGGGAGGAGTTTTAAATATTTCATATGATATCACATATATCAGGACTCATTTCTGCCGGATACAGAGTACTTTTCAAAAATCAGTCAGAGGAAAATATGTCTACTTGTCCAAAAACTATATTTAATAGCAAGCAAGACAGATAAAGCCAGTTGCACAAATAATGGATAAGTTCATTGTAATATAATTCATTTACAATGTGGTTTATCTAATAGATTGTGCCTTGAAATTTAAATAATTCGAATAAACGCCAAGTGAATGGCATTTCGATCAATTTCAGAACAATCACTAACAAGTCTTGGATTACCTTTCTAATGTTAAATATTTCTCTTCACACCTATCATAGAAGAGAAGATGAGGACAGAAAAGAAAAATATCAAGTATTATACAGTATTTTCTTTCTCATGTAAGGTTTCTACAGTTTTCAAGATTAAGTTTTGTTGTTCCTACTAGCAAGCAATAGTCTTAAGAAGCATGGTATAAGTGACAGAGATTTACCTTTTAGACTGCACCCATTTATTTGTTCTAAAGTATTATACAGTATTTTCTTTCTCATGTAAGGTTTCTACAGTTTTCAAGATTAAGTTTTGTTGTTCCTACTAGCAAGCAATAGTCTTAAGAAGCATGGTATAAGTGACAGAGATTTACCTTTTAGACTGCACCCATTTATTTGTTCTGTTAATGAGTTCTAGGGAGCCCAGGTTCTTACCACCTTAGTATTATATGGATAGAAAACATTATGGGTGATTTAGCGTTTGCCTTTCTACAGAGGCTGCAGTACAAATTTTAATAACCAGAATCTGGTTTTGTGAGCCCAGGATGCCCATATGGTGAGCTAAAGTGGTGATGGTTCACCTTCTTCAGCAGTTCTTTTCTTTTCTTTTCTTTTTCTTTTCTTTTCTTTTTTCTTTTTTTGGCGAAGAGTCATCCAGCTCCTAGCCTGGATAATTATAGATGTTCTCATAATACAGAGTCTGCTCATTTCTCTAGATGGGATCCATCATGCTCTAGAGCATCTTTCTTATGTTTGACTGTGGGTTCGCTTTCCAGTTTCCCCTTTTCTCTCCTGCCTATACCCCCTGTGGCTAGCTACCTTCCTGCTACTGCCTGATACAGTAAACCAATAACACCTAATTAGCAAATTTACTCACATATTTTTCCCATCTCGGTATAATGCCCTCCTAGTCAATTTAGGGTGAATATGTAGCAACATGTTACTGATGGCTTAATTTATGGAATGTTTTTGCTGATCAAAGGCTTCTCATCAGATGTCAAATTCAGAGGAATAGTGTTCAGAGGTCCTAAATTTAAATTGGAGTGAAAAATTCATAGCTCCCCTAAACTCAGGCAAAATATACCCTGACAAGTCAACTGGATTTGGACAGATGGTCTGGAGGATTTGAAGCTAATTTGGTGAAATAAAATTGAATGAGTGAAATTGTATGCAATCATTAATCTATTGTCATACTAAAAATGCTTTCTTGTATTTTTTTTACTGCTTAAAATGAGAAACAGATCAAAATATGCTATAGAAAAGCATTCAAAATCTAAATATAACATGGACCTAACTTGGTCAGATAGTTATAAAGCTTTATCTGCTGTTTCTAGAAAGTTATGGTGCCACAACTTTATAGATATTATAACATTTTATTGTATTTATCCAAAGTTCAATTCCATCATAAGCATATATATAAGAAAAATCCCTTTAAATATAAAATAATCATCATTACCTATTAAAAATCTGGCATTCCCTTTAAAAAGAAATATGTTTATATTTGGCTTTTGTTTTATTTTTTATTGATACATAAGGATCATACATATTTCTGTGGTACATTTGATATTGTGATACATACATACAATGCGTAATGATCACATCAGGGTAATTGAGATATCTATAACCTCAAACATTTATCATTTATTTTTTATGCATCTATACCTAAATGAAGTAAATACAATTTCAATTATAAAGACAGTCATGACATTAGATACATGAATATGATGTCACCACAATATGTCTTCCAAACTTCTAACATTTCAAATACTTTGTCCCAATTATTTCATGATAAGGATTGGACCATGCCTCTGTTACAGAAGGGCTAAATGTGTAAATTGTCTTTGATCAATATTGATTGTAAATATTCTGTCCAGTTGTCAGGTCAATATGTAAAAATTTGAGATTTATAAAACTGTAATTTTATTACTATACTACTCTAGCTTGCTTCCTTTCCATATTATGGTGAATAATCTCAAATAATATTTAAGCTAATGGTTACTTTTCAATTAGATATGGTGTTGAGCCTAACTTTTCAAATGTATACCAAGGTCACCCTGCTCACTATAGAATTAAGAGGGCAGTTTTCAAGTTTAGATTTTGTAGGTAGTTTTTTTCCCAAATGTTTTAGAAGTTATATTTCATTGGGAAAGACGGATTTAAAATCCTATGATATCATGTAAATACCTATGGTTACTAACAGTATTAAATGTAATTCTCATAAAAAATAAAAATGGAATGAATGAGAAGAGCATTATTTATATCATCATGTCAGAGTTCTTTGCTTTGATCACTATGTGAATTCTTTTTCATTTTTGTGACCAGTCACTTATTTATTTATTAAACTATTAATTATATATTCTGATAACCTTTCAGAAATATTAAAACACTCTTTCTCCACATGTCTAAAAATTTGTACCTGTTTTTCTACATATTTCCAGTGAGTAAAGCACGATAATACTGATAATTGTAACTAGTACACTCTGAAAATTCATCCCAATACATGGGTTGTATATTCAATTATATTTAATTATCTTACTAAATAAATGTGAAATTAATTTATTTTATGCTTACATGCCCCAATTTCCACTATAGATTATTTGTATGAACTCAGGAACTTCCCTTTTCTCATCCCTTTTTTTTTTTTGAGTTGGAGTCTCACTCTGTCACCCAGACTGGAGTGCAGTGGCCGCTCCCGGCCACCGCAGCCTCAACCTGCTGGGCTCCGGCGATCCTTCCGCCTCGGCCTTCCAAGTAGCTGGAACTACAGGCGCGCGCTACCACGACCGGTTAATTTTTTGATTTATTGTAGAGATGAGGTCTCGCCAAGCTGTCCAGGTGGGTCTTGAACCCGCGGGCTCAGGCAATCCACTCACCTCAGCCTCCCAAAGGCGCGGGATTACAGGCTGAGCCACCGAGCCCGGCTTCTCATCCATTTTTAAAAATTAAAAATCAGACTTTCTAAAACTACATTACTAACCATCCATCATTGGTAAATATGTACTGACATATTGTGCATCAAGAAAAATGTTAGCAGTAATTTATGCCCACAAAAGTCATTCTTGTTACTCTAGCATATGCTAATTTATTTATTTAATACGTTTATTTATTTATTTATTTAATTGTTTTTGAGTTGGAGTCTCACTCTGTCGCCCAGACCGGAGTGCAGTGGCCGTTCCCGGCTACCGCAGCCTCGACCTGCTGGGCTCTGGCGATCCTTCGGCCTCAGCCTTCCAAGTAGCCGGAATTACAGGCGCGTGCTACCATGCCTGACTGATTTTTTAATTTATTGTAGAGATGAGGTCTCGCCAAATTGCCCAGGTGGGTCTCGAACCCGCAGACTCAGGCAATCCACTCACCTCAGCCTCCCAAAGCGCGGGATTACAGGCTGAGCCACCGAGCCCAGCTTAATAAGTATATTTATTATTATCAGTTAAATCTTATGCACCCTAATATGTGGGAGACTCAGTGATGTGTACAATAGAAAGAAAACAAGAACACCCTGCTCATAGCTACAGAAGTTACAATGTTTTTGCAACTGAGCTCTCGATCTTAATTGTGAAAGCATGGATGTGAGATATTACTTATAACAATCTATGACTGAAATGGATTCTTACAGCTAATGCTATGCCCTTTCTTTTGATATGTAAAAATATGATCACAGAATGTGATCAACATGTCACCATGTAATGCAGGTGTTCCAAATCACAATATACATATGGGTAGGAGAGTAACAGAAAAGCATGAAGTAATGAGGGCTATGCTATAGGTGCTAAACTGACCATATATTGAAAAATCTAAACTCTGTGTGGGGCAAATAAAATAGCTTTTTTTTGTTTTTTTGTTTTTTTTGAGTGGTGTCTCACTCTCACCCACTGCTGGGGAACAGTGGCACAATAAAGGCTACCGCAGTCTTGACCTGCTGGGTTCAGGCGATCTTTGAACCTCAGCCTTCCAAGTAGCTGGAACTACAGGTATGCGCCACCATGTCTGGCTACTTAAAAAAAAATTTATAGTATTTTAGAGACAAGTTCTCACTATGTTGCCCAGGCTAGTCTCGGACTCCTGAGCTCAAGCAATCCTCTGGCTTTGGCCTCCCAAAGTGCTGGGACTACAAGTGTGAGCCACCGCCCAGGCCTAGAACAGTTTGATTGCCAGTTTGGGACTTCTAATCTTCCTCTCAGTCTCTGGTCATATCTTAAAGCCACAGTCATCTACATTTATTTATTGCTATGCATTTATTAATAAATCTACACTTTGCCATTTAGGTTCTATAGAAATGCTAAGTTGAAAAAGATGGATGGGTGGAAGTTTGTGTAGTGGTTCTGCCCTAGGTACAGAATTCTATATAGTACAAATATAAATACATGAAACAGGAAGTGAACAATAAAAACAAACCATTGATGATATTTCCATCCAAATCTCACACATACAGAGGAACATAGCAAGAAAAATATTGTGAGAATTAATATTGCTTCATGGCTGCTTTATATGGATTTGTCACCTTTAGAAAAATTCTTTAGATTATTCAGATATTTTTAACAAACGATTCCCTCTGTTAAGGAAAGAAAGAGCTATCATGAAATTTGTTGTTGAAAAGATACACATATTTTTGTCAGAATAAGTAAAAAAGTGAACAAGATACAACTTAGAACTTGCCATTATTATGTTTTACTGTTTTAATTTAAAATTTAAATGTTTAATTTCATGCACTAGATGATTTTTATATGAATATTATTTTTCTACTTATTTTATTGCTCAATTTTATTACCATTTTGAAATACCCACGTTGCTTTCTACGGCCAACATTTTTAGTACCTTTCATGGTCATACTTCTGTGTATTCCATATTACAACACTTGCTTTACACACACACACACACACACACACACACACACACACACACAATGTGTTTTGTTTTCTATTGGTAAAAACAATGTCTGTGTTATTCCATTAAACATGACTTTCAAACATTAGGTGATGTTACTGTCAGGGTGTTAAACTTGATTTTATTTTCTCATTTAAGCATGTTATAGTGTGGAGAAAGTAGATGTAGCATTTTAAAAAATTCTGATTACAATTATTAGAGCAAACTTTTTTGTGGACTAGAACTAGTTTCAGTCAGTCTTGGAATTATAATTCTAAAATTTCTAAACAGATATAGAGAGTTTCATAACAGTGGATCTTTGGTTATAGCTGCTTCAAGGAAAAGAAAGCAATTGTATACGTTCACATAGCACTAACAAGGAGAAACAAAACTTTGGATGGCAGAGAACTTGGAATTAGTCTTTTTGACATGTTCCTATGGTGTGATTTATTATGTAGACAATCAGCTCAACGTCTCAAGTTTGATATCCTTGGAATCATTTGAAATTTAAATTTTAATGAAAATACATTAATTCCAAGGCCAAAAGAAGTGATTCTAATTGCTTTTGAGAATCAGACTATGAAAGAATTCTTTGGCAAATTTGCACCGTCTTTTCTCTCGTTTATCATTGGTTGCTTTGTAGGTACTTAATTGAAGGTCTTCTGATTATCAGCACGGGTTGACATCGGTGCACTTCATGCATTTTAAACAATAGGCCAGATGTTTAAAGGATCAACCAAAGCATCAATAGCATGCTAGTGTGAATAATAAAATTTTAATTATCTACAAGAAGCACATAAAAAGCATAAGCTTTTTCCCTCTTTAACCTGAAGGAGATAAATGCCAAGAGGCATTTTAAGAATGGGTTGACTATGAGCTGTGGGAAAATTGGAGTAGAAAACTTGTAGTTAGCTAATGTATATTCGATTTGCCTCTTTAGCTTACCATATATTCACACACACGGGCATACATGCACACGTAAGACATATACACAAGTACTCAGGAAGTTAAGACATACTAAAGAAATATATTCAAGGGATACCTAAGTAAACAACATCCTTTAAGATGCTGAGAAAAAAATGAAGGTAGAGCAAGACTTGATGGTTCATGCTTAGGTGATTTACTGATTTAATGCTTTCTAAGGTTTAAATTAATGTAGGTGTTTTTGTGCCAGAATTAATGATCTGATAATTTAGAATTATTAGGCAATTTTATAAGTACTCTGACCTAAAAAGCCCAGCAACTCAGCATGCAAAAATTTTGGTGTGTGTGCATTTTACACTCATATATATCAGAGAAATACCAAGTAGTCAGGTGGATAGAGACATAATGATCCCACACATACACACACATAGATACTGTTTTTCTTAATATTTTTAATGTAACAAATTTATGCTTATTTTCCCTAAAATGTTACCTTGATTTTATACTTAATATATAATAGATAAATAATTTTGCCCTTTCTAACCTTAGGGGTTTCATAATTTAAACATAATTGATGATTTATATCAAAGAGTGAATTGGTGTCATTCTAATACAAAGATAAACGTTTATCACATACATTGAGATGTTAGATGATTCATTTGTTAATAATAAATTGGGTAAATCAAAACTTTTAATATCTTCTTTGGGCTCTGTAGTACAATTCAGTGATCTTAAATTATTTATGAAATTTCCTAAGTAATTTCTATTTATATCTCTATTTAGGCCAAACATCTCACAACTTTAAAATGTAAACTCAGGAATTTAATTTCTGTGTTCTTTAATTGGAAACATTCATCATATCAGAAGAACTTACATAATATGATTTGTGAACTTTTGTGAACTAGATATTTAGTAAATCTTAACGTCAAGCATTTTAACTTCCAGGTTGTCTTTCTTTCCAGTTTTAATATACCCAATCTGTGTATATTTGTTGAATGGACTCCCAAAAAGAAATCATTTATCCAGACCAATCCCGTAGTGTTCAACTACTCATGAATATCTTTGAAAAATATGAGAGTAATAATAGTTTTGGGCACTCATTTTTTTGTGTGGAATCCTAGGTTTTCCTTTTGGGAGTCTAGACATTTTAGAGAGTGGGAATAAATAAAACAAATAATCAAAACCCGGACTATCTTCAGATTATCATTTTACTTCCTAAATCGTTGTATAACATTTTCAGTTTGTCTCTGTGATTGAGCATAAAGTCTTCACAACAAAATCGTTAGGAAAATATTTCAATTCTAACTTCCAGCTGAACTTGTGAGGTTCAGTTTATAAACCAAGCAGAAGTTGAAGGGGGCATAACTCATAGTCCCTGGTCCACCCAAAGGATAACTGTCTTTTTTAACCTAAACAAAAAGATTGTGATGAAGACATATTTAGATTTTGTTGAAGGATATGAACATACAATTCTGTGTCCGGGTCTGTGTGTGTGTGTCTTTTTTTAAACATACTTAAGACATTACTTGGGTAGATAATTCTGCATGCATAAAAACATTATAACATGTGTTGTATCTTCACATATTGGGCATTTACTTGGTGGAAAGATCAAAAAATGAATTGCCTTAATTGAATGTCAAATATGTTTTCTAGTAACTTAATAGTGACTCACTATTAAAACAATGTATCAAGCTTTGTCAGAATTAAACCAAAAAAAACTTAGATTACTTAGTGTCAAGTTTACTAGAATAACAGATCTGATTTTACTGACTTTTTAATTCAAATAATCACTTTCTAATTCAGAATAGAATATCAGTTCCAACTTTACATTCTGTTTCTCTTTTACTTATGTGGACTACTTTTTTTTTTTTTTTCACTTAGAATCTCTATGTAAGATAAAGATATTAGTATGCTGGTTAAACTTTACTGAATATGTTAACCTGTTTAAAGTATTCATTCAAAAAGTCTAGTATGTATTCTGCATATGACAAATGCTTGTTTTAAAATACCCACGTATGGTAAGATTATTTCTACTTATACTTTTTAAAAAACGTAATTTTACTTTATAAAAGTAACGCATGTTCATTAAAGTGGATTAAAAATATACAGCATTGTATAAAAAGTTGATAAATCTCTGCCTCACCCACTTAACTCTGTTAAATGTTCAAGAGAATCATCCACTCACACTAATACAATTATCTGTACTTATATGAACATACTTTACACATATCATTCATTTTAAAATGGAAGTTAAATTATACTATATATTTACTCTGCATCAAGTTTTTTGTAACTTGACAATAATTCAAAAAAAATTTCCCTAGGTCATATACCTCTTTTTTCCATTCTAACTTGTGTTAAACATTTCTTCATACAATTGGTTGTCATTGGGTCTTTACTCAATGAGAATTCATAGTGTCAATTCTTTATGTATCTTGTCAATTCTTTATACTTTAAATAACTTTATGATACTAAGCCAGTCCTTATAAGTATCAACACAGCAGAAAGACTGAAGTCAGCTATCAGTTTCAGTTGAGCTGAATGACCTATATTTTCTAGAAGTTTCAAAATTGAAACCTCAAATTTGTAAACCCTTGAGAAACCTGCATGAGAAATATTAGTCTATATCGTTATGCAAAATGCTTTTATTAAACTGTCAGTAAGGCATCTCCCACATATGGACTCTGTATTTTATTAGAATAAGAGTTCATGTGCTTCTTAAGAACACAAGGTACCTTTCTGGCCTCCATGCATTTGCTTCTTAGCTATAGGAAAGATGGGCAGGCTTCCCTATGTTTCCTTTCTAGTTATCATTTTAATGACAGATTACTCCTTCATGGTGTTGCTGTGGCTATTGAATTGATTCAGATTCATTCAACCAAAGGTAGAAAAAACAACAGTTCCAACAAAGATGGAAGACCCACTAGAGAATGATGGAAATGACCCCAGGGAACCGTGGCACCTCCATGTTCCCTAATTTCAAGGTTGCAAATAGTTGTCCGGACAATTCTCCATTTCAATGCTAAATCGTCTTATAATTTCAAATGCCTGTACTAAAAATTATTTACCTCTACTGAAAAAATGAATCAGACTCCACCAGGAATGGCTGATATTCTTGTAACCAGAGCCAACTGTAGAAAGAAAATAACATTTTAATTTATAGAGGCATGATAATGGCTGTTTCACACTGTTTTCAGAACTATCAATTGGCCTGCTCAGTAGTTTCTTGTCATTGTACTGAGGCACTTTAATTTCTTACCAGCTGAGATGAGGAATAAGAGCCCAGTGTGCAGGTGAAATTGGTTAACAGGAGCTATTAAAATTTGGAAATAAGAGTCAGGATAGCATTGATCAAAATACTTCCAGTGCAAGAAGTAAATAAGTACTAGCCTGATTCAATAGTCTCTCATTTTGGCTAATATGGTGATGCTATGCTCATTTTGGGGTGTCTGAAAACAACTAAATAGATCTGAGGAATGATTTATATACCTTTCTTTGCTCCAGCCCAGGTTTATGCTTCTCAATTAGCTCAAGACTTTTTAGGAAAAAGTGCTTCAAAAAGAATGCTTAGTCTTTCTTCATGAAAATAATAGTGAATTTTTATTCAGGGTTTATTATGCCCAGGCCCAGTTCTAAGCTGGATTTTATTTTTATTCCCATTTTATAGGTGAAGAAGCTGCAGCACAGAGTGATCAAGTAATTTGACCTAGGTGACTCAGCTAACATATGATGCAGTCAGTATTTGCCCCCAATCTAACATTCTCTCAGTCATTGTCCAGTCTTGTGTCTTCTCAAAAATTGTTTCAGCTCCAAACCTAAAATTAAAAAAAAAAAAAAGGAAATCCTGACTGAAAAGACTAGATTTCAGTCACATAAAAGTAATCTTTTTCCTTTTGTTCTTGGTCTCTTTTTTTCAGATACTTGAAGCTTTGATTAAAATTGTCTGTCTCTCTAAACACTGTAGAATTGCTAAGGTGGAATTGTTTAAAAACAAACAAACAAACAAACGAACCTCAATTCCAATTAACTTTGCCATTGATTACTGTGTGTTCTGAAAGGGTGCTCTTTCTTTTAGGCTTATGGGACTTCATAGTATATCTCAAAGATTAAAAATAACAATGAAGGAAGTAGTAAACTGGTACCCCTCTCACAATGCATCTTTTATTCTCTTGTGCTGAAAATGAGGATAAAATCAGGGCTGTGGTAAAGTTAGAGGAAGAAGAGTATAGATGAAGTTTCTTGTAAACTGTCCACTAAATTTTCAATAGTAGGAGGGACTGGCTTTTCAACAAAAGCGACAAACCTAGGATACATTCAGCAGTTTTTCTAGGAGTAGAAAATGATGACTAAAAGGTATAGAGTAACCATCTATAGTTGGATAGGTTGGATAGATTATAATTTTTGCTTAGTATTTTAATTCCTTGAAGGGGCTTTATAACTCTATAAAGCATTTATAGTCCTGTGTCACTACTTAAATTTTCTAGGGTCATCAGTGAGCCCAATGAAGAGAAATTAGCCCACGAATGTAATTGACCCTCAAATTATATTCCCATACAAGTAATCAGTGGGTCTGATGGATATGGCTTTTAAGCAGATAGATCAACTCTTTCAAACAGAGAAAAACGGCATAAGTTGAATAAAATACCAGACAAATTATTTCCTTCTCCTTCAGCATCACCCTTGTGAATGATGTATACATTGATGATGTAACACAATGACGAGATCTTTATTACCCTACTTTTTAGGCATTACTGCTAAGGTTCTCTTTTGAATCGCTATAGCTATTTAAACACCTGTTTTATGAAAATTCTTTAAAAAAACTGAAACATCAGATTTATATTTAAAGTCTCTTATAATCCTATACCAACTTCAGCATCCGGTCTCATTACTTACCCTTCTCCTGAGGGTATCATTAGCTGGGCTCTTTCTGTTCTGTCCCTCTACATGCTGAGCTCTTTCTGACCTTCAATTTTGCTTTTTGTTACAACTGTCTCCTGAATGGCCTCTCTCTTCCCCCTCTTACTCTTTGCATCTCTTGAAATTTAAAGACCAGCATATTCTACCTTCATTCAAAAGACATGCTGCCTTATTCTAGTTCACAATGATCCTATTCTGATATTAATACACAACATCTAATATCTATTTCATTTAATTACAAAATGACTTACATCGTGTCTAATAATGCTGCTTTGGACTGTTATTATCCTTTATATATGTTTTTCTGGCATCCCTACACTCACTAGAAGTTGCAGATACCATCTTAGCTTCCTTATGACCTTCTATGGAGGTAGGCATACCATCTCTTACCCACTTAGCATTTGACTATTAAGCTCATTAATAAAGATTTGTATGTGTTGAAAAAATATTTTTTATTAATTAAGTACTCTTTTTTATTGTCATAAACACATGAGATCTACCCTCTTAACAATGTTTAAGTGCACAGTACCATATTGTTAAGTATAAGCCAAAGGTTGTATAGCAGATCTTTAGAATTTTCTCATTTTACATGACTGAAACTTCGTCTCCCTGAACCCTTAGGAACCATCATTCTACTTTCTGTTTCTATAAATTTGACTACTTTAGATACTTTTGTAAGTAGACACATGCAGTATTTTTCCTTTTGTGACTGACATGTTTTTTAGCGTAATGTCTACAAGGTTCATCCACGATGTAGCATGTGACAGGATTTTCTTTCTTTTCATTTTTGTGACATCAGTTGTAAATGTCTTCTCTTTCGCTTCTGATTTTACTTATTTAGGTTTTCCTTGTTTACTTAGCTAAAGACTTATCCATTTTGTTGATATTTTCAAAAAAGCAACCTCTAGCTTTGTTGATTTTTTCTCCATTTCTATTTTGTTTTTCTAATCTAATCTTAATTATTTCCTTCCTTCTGCTAACTTTGGGCTCATTTTGTCCTTGTTTTTCTAGGACTTTGTGTCAGAAAATTGCAAAGACATGTCTCTCCTTAGTGGGTGAAAGTACAAAGCTGTAAACACACATAAATTAATTTTTATTCATCATGACAAATACACAGTAAAATGTAAAACACTTTTAAGAAACAATGTAAATTATTTAATTTAGCTAGTCATTAAACAGACTTCTTAGTTAAAGAGAAGATACTCTTATGTGAGTCAAGTAAGACCAGAAGATTAAGAGCTAAGGGAACTCACTTTAACATTTTATCTACCATATTTCTAAGATGAGGAAATTGAGGGTTGGGGAGAAGGAAAGTCTTCTTTGAGAGCTACATACAAACAGGACTAAAACCCAATATGACAACCTCTTAGATTCCAAAGTATCATAATACTGTGATTTTATGCACTCTTCGGAAAAAAAAGTGGGGAAGAAATACTATAAAATGTCAAGCTTTTCCTTTGCCTCACAAATGAAGTTTGATGTTCCAAACTTGATTGGGAAGTTTTTCTTATACCTTGTATCTAGTCTTCTGTTTTGCAACATTTACTTTTTAAAAATTGACAAATAATAATTACACATACTCATTAAGTATGTAGTAGATTTCAATACATAAAAAGTATAGTGATCAGATCAGGGTAATTAGCATATCCATCATCTCAAACATTTATCATTTATTTGTATTGGGAAGATTCAATATCTTCCTTCTAGCTATTTGAAACTGCATAATATATTTTTAACTACAGTCATCCTTTAGTGATCTAGAACTCTAGAATACAGTTTTCTTATCTAGCTATAATTTAACATTTACTTTTAAAGTACAATTTTCCAATCTGTTAAGTTGAATGTCACCATTATTTTGAAAATATTTTTAGTTTTTGCTCAACAGGTAAATCACGGACATGTGATAACATGTTAAATGTACATGTTACTCCCTTTCATTTAACAGAATGTGGAACCCTAGGATTTTTAGAGGTGGAAGGAATTTTAGTGATCATCTTCTCCAAATTTCTCATCTTGCAGATGAGGAGATTGAGTCTGATATAAAAGAAGTGATTTTCTCCAATGAGCAGCTTGTTAATATTAGCTCTGAGATATATAGTCATTTGGGCTTCTAGGCCAGTATTTTTTTCTACTCTGCAGTGTTGCCTAGTTGTGGTTTTAAAATAGCATTTTTACCATGCATAGTTTTCTTTCACATTTCTTTCTTAATGATTTTTGCACAAGGTGACTAGATTTTGGAAATGGAAAAATAAAATATCTCTTTGCATCCTTATATCTCTGGTTTATTTTCTTTGTCACTTGATCTCTCTTCTCTCCCTCCTGTTTCTCTATCTCTTACCGCCCCCCATCTGTGTGTCTTTATTTCTATCTCCGTCTCTCTTAAAGCCACTGAAGACAGTGGTTAAGTCATTAAATCAAACATAACACTGTTACATTTCTTTTACTTAGAAAAAAGACTAGGTAGAGTGAAAAATGGTCCTCACCAAATGTCCACCCTTCTATTGGCCATTTCCATAATATCAGCAATGTCCCATATAGGACCTCAGAGATGTGAAAGCAAATGAGTGAATAGCAACTAATTGTAGCTTTAGCAAACACTTGTGAATTCTTTGAAGAGAAGTCACTTTCCCAGAGTGAAAAAAAGGTGTACATTTCAACTAGATTTTTTTTGTAGAAAAAAAAATTCCTTCTTGTGCTTCTGACATTTTTTGTCTCTCGATTCCCTTAATTCCCTTCTCCCCCCCCCACATAACTTGATTATAGATATATGAGAATAATGGTAGCTTGCTATGCATAGGTTTAGAAGTTTGATGGAGGAAATCAATATTTCCTCTTTTGCATTTAATTACTCCCTTTGACTTGGGCACATAACTTTTTTTTTAAGAAACAAAATTGAGGAGATAGAGGAAGAGATTCTACATTTACAGGGTTTACACAACTAGGGAGAAGGACATAGACAAAGATATAAGTACATATTTTATGCTGAACAAAATGCAATTTATAAATAAAGCAAAAATACATAGTATATATGACAACAAAATTGCAATTTGAAAAATTGCACAGGGTGAAGGGTGATGTCATTAGAACAAAGCCTTAACAAATAAGACAGCTTTAACGGGGATTGTAACATGAGGGACTTTTGGCAAAAGGAACAAAGGCATAGTGACAAAAGGTAAGGGTATGTTCAAGACTGGAGAATGGTTTGTGTGGCTTGAGAGAGGGCAAGAAAAACAATAATGCCTCTGTTAATGGATAAGAAGAATGAGGTATGGTGTTGAGAACTTCACTAGATATGCTAAAAGCAGTGAAAAAGATCCATAAATGAAGAAATATATCTTTTCTGACGTGTATTTTTGCCTTACTCACATACATTATAAGGCAGAAATACATTCAGTAATGACCTAGAAAACTACAGTAGGATCAAATGATAAAATTTATAAACAAGAGAGGTTCAGCACATTTAATGGGATATCTTCCTCATAGATATTCTCCCTAATACTTTGAGCATAACAAAGCAATGAGCAGAAACCGTCCAAGCCAAAATTGACTTGCCATCTGTTAAGGTTGCTTAGATGGGAACTCTACATCTGATTGTTGGTTAGATTCATTTACCACTGCGTTACATTCTAACTCAAAGATGCATGAGTGCACAATTCTAACTAGCATATCTTCTTTTACTTTGATTGTACATTTTATATTTTCCATTAGGCAAGTTCATGAAACTATTTTAGCAAGGTAACTCTGGCAGTGGTGTGGGATAGGTAAGAAGAGAGAAGGGAAAAGACTCTTTAGAAACCTAAACTCACAATTTATCAGTCTTCGTTATTGCTAAGTCTTCCCAAAGTCTTTCGTCAAGAAAGTGGCATTGCAACTCTGCTTTTGTAGTTTACTTTCATTCTGGCACAATGATGTATTGGTAAAGATGTGTTTCAGTGCATATTTAAAGGACCTGTGTCAGTTACAGTGTATCCCCTGCTGAAGTTACTGTAAATATTTGGATCTACTGCTGTCATCCACTCTCAATTAATGTCCACTTTAGATTTATTTCAATATGCTATATTATAAAATTGATTGTTGTTGGGCCCACCTTCCCAGTTAATTTCTTGATGACCTGATTAAACCACTGAAAATAGGTCTAGACAGCAGTATAATGCTATTGATTTTTGTACGATTAGTAAAGTCATATTTATGCCACATTTTTATATAATAGCATAATAAATATTCTTCTTTGGTTCTATCCTTATTCTGAACATCTAAATGAGAATACTAGTAAAGTAGTCTGGAAAATAAAAGGAAAATGTGGCCAAAAAAAAAAAAAAAGGTCACTTGTGGGCAATACCAGAGAGAGGGCCTGATTAATATTGAATTTGGGGTGATAAAGTGATTTGGGCAAGTGGTTTGTGATAACAAGAGAAAAGACAGTTTTTAAGGTGCTCCATACATTCATTAAGGGGACGCTGGGGTCAGGAACCTCAATTTCATAACTCTGGGTATAGAGTAAAAAGTAGAAAAATTATGGATCTTGGCGAAAGAGTGTATCCTTATGTAATTTAACTTCCATGTGTAAAGAGCACCTTAAGATTAGTTACTGGGAGAATTTTCTTGCTCAGTTTCTATGTGCAGATGGTTGCTCAAGTAAAGAAGCCTATTTTCCTGGGACACTATTCTATTTTTCATATTTTCATACTACATTTCAGAAGAACAACTATTGCTGCCTAAGACTACATCCCAGGAACATTTTTTCTACCTCTCCCAAACTATTTCAAAAGGTATATTTATGTTATTTCATGATTACCATTACATTTTTGTCCAAAGAGCTAGAATTTAGAGAACAAGGGGTACTTTTACCTCCCTCCTAGGGTGTGCTTCTGATGGAGAGAGGTACTCTAGTTTTCTTGGGCAGAAGGTCACAGTCTGGTGCCCCCAAATGTCAGATATCTTTAAAAATCTCACACTTGTCTTTCATAATTTCTACAGGGCTGCCCACAAAATGAGACTCTTTACTTGTATCCTTTGATCATGTAACTAAGCATATGAAAATATTTTAGATATATTTTAATTATTTGAGTTCACTTTCAAATTAAGGTTTAAATATCACTAGATTATAAATATCAGCTTTGAAGATTTTTAAGGAATTGATTTTCTCTATGTCCATTCACTCCAACCAAACGACCATATCTTTGTGTCTACTAACTTGCCATGATAAAATTACTCTCTCAATTCAGCATTGCATATACTTGACATCATTAAAAATAGACAATTTCCTTTAATTTTCTAAATTATTTATTTAAACATGTTAAATTAAATTATATTTTATCATTACACTATATTTCAATAGTACAGCAAGCAACTTACTTTGAGATTTGTTTTACTTATAGAAAATACATACTTAAAATAAAATGTAAGTTGCCAAAAGACATTTTTGCCATGAGGAATGCCCATTCATAAATTATGGTTATTTATTTCTTCATCAGCTTTCTTATTATCAAGTTTGTGTCTCTTTGTTATTATAGAGATGAATAAACATAGAAGTGAATTTAAATGACTACATTAAGATGTTTCATTGTGTGTTTCATTCAAGTGTAGTTGTGGCTAATCTACACTTTTCTTTACAAAAATTTTTCCATTTGAAAGAAATATCAGTAATGGTGTGATAAAAAAAGGCAGTCTGCAAAAATGTAGACAAAATCTTATTTCAAGGCTATTTATATATGATTCACATTATTCACATAAAGCAAACCATAGAAGACTATAGAAATATTTTAATACTATTTTACCAGGATATCAATAAATTCAGTACATTTTTCATTTGTTAACTTAGATAACTTACCTAATTTATAATTCTAATGGACATGAACATTTAAAAAACTAGATTGAAAAAGCCCAGGTAGTGAAGCATATTTAACTGGCATAAAAACACCTACACCTACTATCAGCCAGGCTCGGTGGCTCAGCCTGTAATCCAAGCACTTTAGAGGCCGAGGCGAGTGGATTGCCTGAGCCCGCGGGTCCCAGACCAGCCTGGGCAATTTGGCAAGACTTCGTCTCTACAATTAATTTTTTAAAATGAGCGGGGGGCGTGGCAGCGCACACCTGTAGTTACATCTACTTGGAAGGCGGAGGTGGAAGGATCCCCGAGCCCAGCAAGTCGAGGCTGCGGTGGCCAGGAGTGGCCACTACACTCCAGTCTGGGTGACGGAACGAGACTCCAACTCAAAAAAGAAAAAACAAAAAAACTACTATCTTCAAAATTTTCTGTGATATTAGATTCTAACAAATTCTTTTTTTAAGAAAAAATTCCATATAGGATATAAGATATGCATTAATAGTCAATAATTTCTATCCTTAAGGTACTACATTCACATATGAATAATACAGCTGTACACTTGGTAGGCTTAATTGTATATTTTAATATAGCAGCCAGTTCAGTGCTCTCATTTATTAGTATTATTGCAATGATTTTAAATTAAACATAGGTGACTTTGATTTAGATAAATGATATGCATAGCCATTAGATTTTATTTCCAATTATGTAGTAATTGTGTGACTTAGGCACTACAATTTGTAAACTTTTTATTTTCTTATTATAATATATTGCTCTCACTTGGCAGAAAAAGAACACTTTCTAAAAGTATAATTTTCTATAGACTGAAATAACTCCCTAAAAACCTATTTTTAACTCATAGAATATTTGATATAGGCAGAAGAAAATATGCATGCTCTGCTCAAATTTGAAAAATGAGTGGTCATACTTGGTATTATACTGGAGGTAAATATAATCAAAATTATATAAACCTTTCTAGTCCTGCACGTTTTTTACTAAAATGTGTAATTTTATGTTTCTATTTGTTTATACTGCCATGATTTGGATTAAAAATAGTAATCCTTTTTTATTAAGAAACTGTCAGAATCTGATATGTTAAATACTCTTAACAAGGAAAGTAACTGTTGAAAAGAGATAATTTATAGAAAAATTTGGTACATTGTCAAGTTGATGTCAAGGTACAGAATACAACTCAGAATGAATGAATGGCATTTTTTTTAGCCATGGGATACAATGTAGGGAACATCTCAGTAAGAACACAAACATAGCCGGGCGCAGAGGGTCACGCCTATAGTCCCAGCAATTTGGAAGGCCAAAGCGAGAGGCTTGCCTGAGTCCAGGATTTCGAGATCAGACTGGGCAACGTGGCGAGATCTCATATCTACAATAAAATTTTAAAAATAGCCAGGCATGGTGGCATGTGCCTGTGGTTCCAGTTGCTTGGAAGGCTGAGGCGAAAGGATAGCCTGAGCCCAGCAGGTCAAGGTTGCAGTGGCTGTGAGCACGCCACTGTACCAGCCTTGGCAACAGACTACGACTAAAAAAAAAAAAAGAAAGAAAGAACACAAAAGTTACTGAAAAAAACAACACAAAAGCTCTTTCTAAAATTCCAAATTCCTTCCAAATACAGAACATCACTGAACTAATCGTTGCTCACTAAAGCCCAACCCCTTCCATTTTCCAGTTCATTCAAGCAACATTTTTGAGCCCTTGGTAAAGAGCTAGGAAAATACTTAATGGTATCTGATGTGAACTGTGGATCCCTTTACCCATTATCATCCCTATTTCTGTGTCTTCTCTATAGTATTACTGCTGTCATGGATTGTATACTTTTAATGTATTTGTGGAAGAAAATGATCACTTATAAAAAATAGAGAATCTGAAGGGATGGGAAATGGATGGATCACTTCTGGTCTTTTATTTTAACTTGAGACCCAGAGAGCCTTTTTCCTGTCAAACTTGTCAAACCATTTTTATTTGGTAAATATATATGCACCAGCATTTATCCTTACTTACTTCACCTCTTTATGCCCATTTCTTTCTGCCATGGTCCTGTATGAATACCAATTTATCTCGCCCCTTGCCACCCATTGAAAGAAAACCTCCATTCTGGAAGCTTTTCATTCTTACTTCAAGTAGCAACAGGAATTTTAAAAATGTATTACAAATGCATGAATCAGTTGAACATAGTATTCCTCTTTGTAGGAACTAGAGGTGGATGCTGCCATTGTCTCAGATTCCAATAAGACTTTGTTTTGAGGTCCCTTCAATGTCAGTCATCCGTTCTCTTCTCCTGGACTAGAGTATTTCTCACAGTACAATTAACACATTTTCTCAACTCTGTGTTCCAATAAATGGCAGTAGCTTTCATTCCTTTCTGTGTTTCTCTCTGTCGTCAAGTATTCCATAGACTACTATTTCTTACTTTCATTAGTCTATCCTTCCAGAGATTCAAAATCCCAGCTCTAAAATGTCTACCCTTCACACATACACAAATACTTTTTGTTTTACAATATTACTAAAGACCCCATAAGCCTCTGTCCACGTCATTTGGCTACACATATGGACTATTTTTGTATATCTAAAGGTATAAAATCTTCAGGGCAAATCACAGTGGTCATTTATTTTTTCTCTCATTCAACCAATATTGTTGACCATCTCTGTGCCAGGTTTTGTTGCAAGTACCAGGTATACAACTATAAAGAAAGCAATGTCCCTTTCTTTTGGAATTTACATTTTAGCAAGGGAGGCAAACAATAACTGAATAAATTCATAATAAAATATCAGATAAAAAATGCTACGAAAAAATAACCAAGGTAAAAGAGGAAGAGAAGCAATATTTTAGAAAGAGTGGTTTGGGAAGGAGGGTGAGTGTCACATCTGAGCAGAGACCCAAATCAAGTAAAGGAATAAACCATACTATTATCTAGAGAAAATGAGTCAGGAGAAGGAACCAGTAACGCCAAGGCTATGTAATGGGAATATGCTGTTCCAGGAACCACAAGGGAACTGGCTGGTATGATGGAATAAATGAAAAGAAACCTTATGCTAATACATAGAATCTGTCATGAGAAAAAGAAAAGAAAAAGCATGCTTGAGAGCAGAGTCCTCATTATGAAACGACACGTTTTGAATCCCTGCTCATGTATTTAGTTTGCTTTGTGAGGTTGGGTAAGACATTAAATTTCTACAAGCTTCATCTTCCTTATTTATAAAATGGGCATAATAACATCTACCTAATAAGTTTGTTGTGAGGAATAAATGAGCTGATGTATGTAGGAGGCCTGACATTGTATCATACACTTAACAAATAATAGTTATGTTTCACTTATTTCATTATCGTTATTACTATTTACATGCATAGACCTTTTCATAAGATAAATGATAAATATTAGCAGCAGAAACTGAAGATATTATAAACTGCCAGGAGGTGGGACCACTCAGTTCAATGTTTTTGTTGTAATATAATCAGCAAATGTGTGAAGATACCAATAATTAAATTTAAATGCATTCATTCTTACATTTTACTAGTTTTTATAAACTGATAAACTACCAGAATGATGATGTGTAAATTGCATACTCAGCCTTAACAGATTTGTAAAATTATGTGTAAAATTAGCCCTCATTCTTCCCATTTGTTATTGTCATTTTTCGTGAAGTGCATAATCTGTTTTAAAGATATGCAGAACTACCTAAAGTAGGGTCTTGGTAGCTACTTCATAATTGTCTTCAAGGGACAATGGATAAAAGTGTCAATATGTGAATATTCTGTATCCACAAACTTAAGATAAGAGACAAAGAACAGAATGGACCACAAAAAAACCACAAGACTAAAGCGCATTCCAAATTAAATATATTTATATTTTTGTTCCAAATAATGTTTGCTGAACTATTTTGATGGATCAGAAAATATTTTATAAATGTTTTAATAATTATACACATGTATATTTGAAGTTCAATCACACACCATTTTTAATGGGCATCTTTTTATCTCATAATAAGATCAATTTATCTTGAAAGGTGGTTATTAGGATGAAAGAAAGAATTTAATTCACTCAAAAAAATCTGCCTCTTTATTATCTATTATCTACCTATCCATGCACCTATGCACCCATTTATGTAGATTTGCATTAAACAAATCATATGCAGAAATTAGTAGTGGAAGAATTATTAATATGATTAAAAGAAAGTAATATTTAGGGAAATAAACATCTGAAGGCATAAGGTTAATTATTACTTTCATTTTTTAGCATATGAATCCTAAAAAAGTTTACCTTTTTTTTTTTGAGTTGGAGTCTCACTCAGTCGCCCAGACTGGAGTGCAGTGGCTGCTCGCGGCCACCACAGCCTCAACCTGCTGGGCTCCAGTGATCCTTCTGCCTCAACCTTCCAAGTAGCTGGAACTACAGGTGTGCGCTACCATGCCTGGCTAATTTTTTGATTTATTGTAGAGATGAGGTCTCACCAAGTTTCCCAGGCGGGTCTCGAACCCGCGGGCTCAGGCAATTCACTCACCTCGGCCTCCCAAAGCGCAGGATTACAGGCTGAGCCACCGAGCCTGGCAAAAGTTTACATTTTAAGAAAGTAGTCATAAAGATTGTGATGACAGAAATGTCTGTTTGGTACTTTGTGTGGTCTTACAAATATCTATGAACTCTATATTTACACATTTGAATGAGCCAACCATTGATTAAGCTGGCACTGTGTACTATGTACTGTGTCTTGTGCCGCACTTTTCTCAGTAGGTAAAAAACAAAGAGTGGAAACAAAAATTATGGTAGATGGGTGCTAGGGAATTTTGCAAAATAATGTATATGTTTACTATGAAACCAAAACATCTGTTCAAATTATTTTCCCACAGGTAATGTGGTAAAGAGTGCGAGTTACAGACTGAGGAAAGGAAAAGGTTCTTCCACAAGGAAATACACTGAGTGTAGTAAATGCATTTTTTCCTTCCTCATCTAAGCATTATTTAAAACAAACTTCTTTTGCTAAATCTACCTTTTCTGCTCCTCTTATCAACATTCCCTTCTCTTCCACCTCTTGTTACAAACCCCAATCCTTGGGATTTTTGTTTGGCTTTTTACCATAGCATAACTAAAATGGGAATATCACAAATACAAAACTCTTCAAATAAACTAGCAGCTTTGTTTCCTTTATTTTTCTTTATTTGCATTTTGGAATGTAGATTTCAAAATTTAAGGGACAAAAAGATGAAATACAATTATAAACTACCATTTCTCCATTCAGCTTGATTAACTTGATAAAATATTATTGAACTTTTAATGCAGAAAAGAACAAACAAAATTTTTCACAAGAGACTTTTCAATGTTTTCCTTTCTGTGTAAGGAGAAGGGTAATGAATGTGGGAACATTCGTGCAATTCATGGTCTTCCAGTGATGGCAAAAGTCAAAGTGAGACAGACATAGTCACTTTTATCCATTCTATTATGTTAGTCCTAAGCAGACATAATATGTCTGATGTTGGTTTTCAGGTCATAAATATAGGTAAGCATTGTCCTAGGTGTGCTACTGTTTATCAGGCAAAAACTTGTATTCATTTAATTTTCATATAGGCAAATTAGTCCATCTTTGGGGGGAAAAAATGACCTCCAGACAAAGAGGTCTTCCAATATCTATCTTAGCTTTTACTGCTACAAATAGTTTCCATTTAATTTGCTTGCCCTTTTGGCAGTATGAAGAGAGACAAGTTGTGAGATAGATTTGTAAGGAGATGAATGAATGAAATTAATTGTCAATCAATTTGTCTAAGTGTTTAATCAATTGTTAGTCATGTTATCACTTCTATACGTATGTAGAGGTTATAATTTAGAAATTTAATTTTTGGACAGTCTTTAAAATGTACAGTTTTATCATTCTGATAACTAAGGGATAAATTGTATTGTCTTATGTCTATTCCTATTTTGATTTTGCCTTTTAAGCTTAAATTTAACACTTATATCAAAGAGCTTACAAAACTGTAATTTGAATTTTTGAAACAAAGATCTTATTTTTTGAGTCAGAGTCTCACTTTGTCGCCCAGGTTGGAGTGCAATGGCACGCTCGACCTGCTCGGCTCAGGTGATCCTTCTGCCTCAGCTTTCCAAGTAGCTGGAACCACAGACATGTGCCACCACACCCGGCTAATTTTTATTATTATTATTTATTGTAGAGACGAGCTCTTGCCATGTTGTTCAGGCTGGTGTCAAACCCCTGAGCTCAGGCAATCCTCTTGCCTTTGCCTCTCAAAGTGCTGGGATTACAGGCTTGAGACACCGTGCTCGGTCATTCAATCTTTCTTAATAAAGAAGTAAGGCAGAGAATAGATGCAGAAGTAATCAAACAGAGAAACAAGTCTCAAAGGTAGATGAGAGGGGGCCTATTTCCACTTACATATCAACATGCCTGCATGCAAAACATCCTGTCCAAACACTGCCTTCTCATACCACTCATACTTTTTAAATTAAATATGAGCACAAAAAGATTAAATAGTATTTCTACTTTAGAAGCAGTGAATAGCATATTAGCATTGAAATAATAGTATAAAGAGTAATAATGATGTAAAGGTAGGTCTAGGTTTTCCGCTTTTAGTAGGCTGCTAACATTAATAGGCAGTATGACTTCAAGCAAATAATTATTCCCTGGTCTGCAGACATTTCCTATTGACTAGGAAGGGCTTAAATTAAACTTCTTAGAGCCAAAATGTTCTGATTGTATGTGTAGTGTATAATGGCCACCTGAGTGTCTCTTGGCCTTCCATTACCTAACGTTTGAACTATATCCATATTCCTTTGTGTTCTTCAGTGTTGAAAGCTCCAATGTAGCAAAATAGTCCAATTGATAATTTTTAGGTTCTTAACATTTGTTTCCTGAAGCTGGCAAATAGTATCTTCGCCATGCTGCAAAGTTAAATAATATATTGCTTAGTGAGGACTTTAATGTGACCACACCAAAGAAAAGCATCATCCAAAATACTATGTACCTATGAGAATGTCGGATTATTACACACCAGCTAGTTTAAGGCTTTTATTATTTAAAAGTTATTAACATTTTTACTTGAAAAAATAATTTGGAGAAATATTTTTCAGAAAATTATCTCTTTCTAAATTGAAATGAGTGCTAGATAGAAGCAGAAATATGATATAATGACTAAAATACGTGGGTTTTGAGCACACTGCTTGAGTGAAACTCCTGGTTTGTTACATCGCTATTAATATGACCTAGGGGATGTTAACTTCTCTAATCCTCAGTTCCTTTCTCTCTAAAATAGATCTAATAATAGTCATTCATAAGCTTGTATTCATGATTAGATATTTCAATGCATGTAACACCCTTAGCATGGTGCCCGACATTTAGTAAGTCTCTTTATATACTATTTTTATTTCAATTATAATTATTTTTGAAAGGGAAAATATCATGCCTTGAATCAATTAAAACAAAATGTTTGAACATTTATTAATTTCAAAAGGAAATATGTAAGTATTGTATTCGCTTCCTAGGTGCATTTTAGAATTGGGCATTGCATGGTTAGTTTGTGTAAAGGTTCAGTGAACTTTATCATAATGATTTTTTATTGAACATATGGATTCCATTAAGTGTTAGCAAAAGTCACTATCTACTGAGCTGTATCCAGAGACTGACAGTTATGTCTGTCTCTTGCAAAAGTAAACACATGAATAAATGCACTAAGAAATATACTACCTGTCATTTTCATCTCTAAGGGCATTTCAACAAACAATATTTGCATGTCAAATATACCCATACTAGTGTTCATATGAGAAATTACTTGTTTCCTCTAGAATGTACTAATGACATATCCATTGGGAAATTATAATAATATAATTAACACTATTTCCTCTTCTTTTATATTTAAAAGAATGTGTTCCATCAATTTATTTACTTGAAAATACTTAAACTTTTAAAAAGTCACTTATTTCTGTTAAAATTGTGACTATGCAATTGGTTTTGATGAATATGATAACTTGAAATAAAAATCACACATATACACTCTATATATATGCATATATATATACTTAATGAGCTTGCATATTGAACAATGACTTATTTAGATATTATGGATGTATACAAATATTTGCAGATAATTTCTGGTGAATTAAAGAATGTGTTCTACACCAATAAGCCATAATTGGAAACATTTTCATGCTATAAAATTATTCAATCTGTAATTAGAACTTTTAATAACAAAGTGTATACTAATTAAGATAATAGACATTAGAGGCTTGGGTTTCTAATTTCTGACTCCAATACCCTCTATCATTGTGACTCTTTACCTCTCTAAAATTCTGTTTCCTAATTTTCAAAACAATGATGTTTATGCCTATGTTAAAAAAAATTATTGCAAGGATCAATCAAGATAAGTAGATATAAGCACCTAGCACATTTTTTGACATATAGCAAACACCCAATAAATGGTGGCCCCATACTGATATTATTGGCTTATTGTTAGTGTACTTTTTTCTAGTTAGAAATAAGATCATCTCCAAGTACAGATTTTTTAACACTCTCCTATCACATTGATATCCATAGAAAATGTTAGCAGCTGGGCCCTGCATTGTTATGTAGACCAATGTGCTTTTCCTTAGTTATGGCGTATTTTGTTACAAGTTTTATTCCAATCATGCCTAATTCAAAGACAGTGCAAATTTCAAATTGTTAGAAACTAGATACCTATGATAATATGAAAGAGAGATATAAAGCATGCACATGGTGAGACAATGATGAATGTTGTGGATGCATACGAGGTCCATCATTTGACAGTAAGGATGATGCTCAAGGACAGACAATGAATCTTTCAGTGTGTGGAAAATGTGTTGCCCTTCCAGTGATGTGCAGAAAAGGGAAAAACCTGAGGAAATGTCAAAAACTAAAACACTCAAACAAATTTAGTATACAGTTAGAGAAAAAGCCACAGTACTAGATGACACCTAGTCCAACGTTAACTCAGAAGGCAGAGAGTTTTTCAAGAATTTGGGGAATGGTGTGGCTGATGGCTCTTGTGTCTCAAGCCACAGATGCCTCATGGGCTCAGGGCCAGTTGAATTGGCACCTCCTGGCAGTAAGTGGGCAGGTCCATGACTGCCAGGGCATCCCTTCCAACACTTGTGGTGATCACCAGGAATGGGAGAGAGACCTGCCTTGACAGATTTTCAACGTGGGCGAAACAGGTCTATTTTGAGAAAAGATGTCCAATAGAACATATGTCAGCAAGGAAGAAAAGATGATGCTTAGTTCTGAAATGCAAAAGGACTGCCTCTAATTTGTGAAAAATTTATCCAGAGAATGCAAGCTTAATCTGATCTTAGTCATTATTTTGAATGGATAGACTTTACCCCCTTCTATTTGAGGATAGAAATCTTATGTATATTGATCTCAAGTTCTCTTCATTGGTTTCAGTTTAGAATCATTCCTCCCCCTTTTTCTTCAGTGTAGGCATCCAAGTTCCCTGGTATTCATGAAGCATGTATGGCCTCCAGGGGATATGTCTGTATACATTGCTATCTGCTGAATGCACAATTTTGTCTGCCTCTTGGGCCTGGATGACTTTACTCTTGAACATCTGCAGGAGGATCCACTTCCCCATCTAGTTTAAGGCCACATGGCCCATGCTCTTTTCCACTGGGGTATCCCCCTGTCAGGTCTAACTCTTTTCTTCTGCTTACCCCCACACCTATTCTAGGGACAGAAAAAATATGGTTACTTCCTGGCTGCACTCCAAGGCCTTAAGAGATTTGGTGAAGTTGCCTTTGTTCTTACTGCCCATGAAATATTGTCACATCAGGGCTCCTCTGCAGGAACCCACCAGCTCTAATTTTTTTGCTTCCTTCCTGCTTTTTTTTATTCTCCCTTCCCAGAGAGTTCTTATTTCTACTCTAATGGAAAAAAAAACAAAACTTACTCTTAAAGGTTTTTTTTTTCCAAGTATTTATTTGGCTTACACTTAAAGTGAGGCTTTTTAAAAAACCCCAAAATTAAAAGACTTTAAAAACAACCCCAAAACTAAAAGTCAAAATATGATGAAACTACTTCCTTCTTTCTGAGAGTGGACTTTTTTTTCTGGACTAAAAGGGAAAGTTAATCCATTAAGAAAGAGTCTCAGGGAACAAGGAGTGAAGAGAGAGAGAAATCAGGAACAAAGCACCCTTACCTACCCCCTCATGAGTTTACAAACTAGTGGGGATTGTAAACACACACACACACACGAAGATATGAAAGACTGTGTCATTCCAATAACATTGAATTTCATTCTCTAGACCAATTGCCATCATAGTGGATTGTATATGCCTTAGGAGTATGCATGTTAAACAATTGGTGCTGTGAAAAAAAGTTGTGATTTTATTTATCTTATTCTCTAAAAATTACTATTTTGAGTGTGTATTTTATAGTATACATACTCATTAATTTTGTCTATGTAACTAAACAGTATCAATGTAATTTAAAATTTTCTATCTGTGCATAGGAGGGGAGACCCCAAAAAACTGTAATTATATTTCAGATGACAGGTCCCTTATAGTACAGGCTACTCACTAGAATCAGTGTACAAACTAGCATTGTTGTGAGAGACTGCTGTTTGGTTTCGGTGAACTTTTCTTTTTTTTTTTGAGATTCTTTCAGTGCATTTGCCCATTTCATGATGGGTGATTTACACAAACAACCTGACCATACCACGCTGGGTATTCAGCAGTTTTTGACCAAAAACAGCATGACTCCTGTGCCCCACCTTCCCTATTCACCCAATCTTACCCCAGTTGATTTTCATTTGTTTCCCTGAGTTAAAAAAAAAAAGTCCTCAATGGGAAACATTTTGCTAGTGTGGAAGAGGCAAAAACAAAAGCAGCAGATGCACTAGAAGGCATAAAAATCGATAAGTTCATAAGCTGTTCTGAGCAGTGGAAAAGGCGTCTTGATAGGTGTATTGCATCAAACAGAGAGTATTTTGAAGGTGACTGAAGTTTAAACATGTGAGAATAAATACACATTAATTTTTGTATGTATTTATATAGAGTAAATGCTTAAAATCTATTTACTGAAGAGGTACATGGACTTTTTTTTAACCCAGGCACAGAAAGACAAATATCATATGATATCAATTATATGAGGAATCTAAGAAAAGTTAAATTCATAGAAATAGAAAGTAGAATGAGGCTGGAAAGGGGGAGTGAGGGAATGAAAAATTACTGGTCAAAGATATACGAAGTTTCAACAGGACAGGAAGAATACATTTTGATATCTATTGCATGAAAATCTTGAGATCCTTACTCTAGGTAATGGGTAATAATTTCTTTCTTTCTCATATTTGAATATGATTTGTGATCTGTGGAATTCTTTTTTTGGATCCTGCCAGCCTATATCTAGGTTTTTTTTTTATGGCATTACTTCTTTTTTACTCACTGTAAATATCCTACTCATAAACAGATGCCCTGGGATCTTTAATTTAAGGCACCTAAGAGCTGAGACAGCAAAATATTGGGACACAGAGATCTAGGAATAAGTTCATCTTAGTAATGAAGTAATTGATTTGATATGTTTCATGGGCAATTTAGAAAGTGGTAAGACTTGAAATAGGGAGATATTTTTGAGTCCAGGCTTTGCCAGTAACTAGCTGTATGACTTGAAACAGGCAATTGATTTTCTTTATCTCTGTGTTCTCACCTGTAAAATGGAGAAGTGTATACCTTCCCATACTTCTCATAAGGCCATTGTGAGGATCTAATGAGATAAGACTGTGACACAGTTTTTAATACTATAACACACACAGAATACTGATATGAATTTTGAAAATATCCTGTTAGTTTGCACATACCAGATTTTCATGTGTCATTTTTCTCAGTTTTTACTTTCTAGAATCTCCTACAAGGGTAAAGGGGTCCTCCTCCTAAGAACAATAAAAGAGCAGAGGGTAGACAACATGACTTAGATTAACAGCACAATACATCTCATTTCTTGAAGACCTTTTATGCCCTTTGCTGGCACTGTATATATTGTTTCTGCTTCCCTTGTCCATTTTGCCTAGAATGAATATCACTTCCTCCTTTACCCTGAGTTACCATTAGTCACCTTGCAAGAAAAGCTTTATGGTTCTCATTTTCAGCTGAGAAGACTGAGGCTCAAAACAGATTGGTAATTTATCTAAAACAGGCACATGTGTGCACACATACACACACACACATACACACGCACACACATACACACCTATGCCCATAATTCTTAGCCTAGTTCCTCTATTCAGAAGGTCTCTGTACTATCTCCTCTTCTGATTTTTTGAAAGTTTAATATAATTTAATTTAATTTTAAAGATATGTGGTTAAAATTCAGGATTAGGTATACAAGTGGACATGATACAGGAAAGTGTGGACCTCACTTTGGTCCCCATTTTGCCTGGTTTGAGATCAGGTACCCTTATTGATGTTGTGTTCTCCCCTCTGGAAACCCGGCAGTATCCCACTACTGATGATCCTTTTCTTATAGTATTATGATAATTGTTCAGGGTTTGCTTATGTGTGAGAACATGTGGTACTCAGTTCTTTGTTTCTGTGATAGATCACTGAGTATTATAGACTCTAAATCCACCCAACTTGCTGCAAAGTTCATAATTTTGTCCTTTGTTATAGCTGTGTGATATTCCATCATGTACATGTACCACATTTTTAATCCAGTTCACTTTTGATAGCCAGCGCAGTTGGTTCCATGTCTTTGCTATTGTGAATAGTGCTGCAGTATACATACATGTGCAGATATCTTTTTTACAGAGTGATTTGAGTTCCTCTGGGTGTATTCCCAGAAGGGGGATTGCTGGGTCGTATGAAAGGTTGATATTTAGATCTTCTAGGAATCTCCACACTGTTTTCCACAGAGGTTGTACTAGTTTACAATCCTATCAACAGTGTAGAAGTGTTCCCTTTTCTCTGCATCCTCTCCACCATCTGTTGTTTTTTGAGTTATTGTCCTCTTCTGATTATAATTGTGTAAATTGACCCAAGTGACACAATTACAGGGAAATTACAAATGCTCTGGGAGTAGAGACTATTTACCAACATTTAAATTTTTTATTTAATTTCATCTTGTGAATATGCAATGACTACAGGTTAGTTCGACTTAGAATAAATAATCCAAATCCTAGGGAGAATAAATATATAATGATTTAATTTGATTTTTTCATTGTCATGTTTCCCTGAAAGCATCATACAAAATTGAAGAAAATTATGTAGTGTGTGATTCTAGATTTAAATTCAGGAATCCTCCTAGGGCACCTCTTTGCTTTCCAAATAGTTCAAACGCCTTAGTATGACCAACAAGGTCCCTGCCACTCAGAACTCTGTCTAACCCTTTAATTGACTTTGTCCTTGAGGATCACCTTACTCAGAGATACTCTTCATCTTAGCCATGCTGTGTTGCCAGAGTTTCTGTAACACCCTAAGCTGGTGTTTCCGTTTTACTCTGCACAAGATACCATTTTCCACCCTAAACCCCTGATTTTCTTTCTTTTTTTTTTTTTTTTTTTGAGTTGGAGTCTCACTCGGTCG
>NW_006986797.1:94940-103895 GCF_000164805.1 Carlito syrichta
GTCTTGAACCCGCGGGCTCAGGCAATCCACTCACCTCAGCCTCCCAAAGGCGTGGGATTACAGGCTGAGCCACCGAGCCCGGCTCCCTGATTTTCTTGATAGACTTTTGTTTCATCTTATGGAATCTTTGTTAATGTATTCATTTAGAAAATAAAAGGGGTGGAAAAGGTCCTGGGACAATAGCTATAAATCAGGCTTGTCACAGACAAATCCAGATGTGAAATTTCTCTAGTCTAACATCATGGTTGAGTTTTATACAATTAGTATAGGAGGATTTATTTCTGTTTGAATTCCTCTCTTGATTTGACCTGGAAAACAATGATTATTTATGGATTATTTCTTTTTGTATCTCTCATGTCCAGTCCAGACTTTGGCACATATTCGATATTATTAGAAGATGTTTGTTTAATGAACAGGTGATTAAACAAATGACCATGTGCTCTGCCATAGTCCTCTCAGTTCTACTGTGATTCAGATGTGTGACTGAAAAACTAAAGCTGTAGCCTGGGAGATTCACTTGTGAGATGTCAATGGAACAAGACAAATTAGATAATGAACTTATTGATAAAGCTACTATAAATTACAATAAATAATGAGTAGTTTCTTTCATTTATGAATCAAAGCAGGAAACAAAGAATTTCTGGAAAACTGAACATTTAAGGAAAACATTATTGATGGAAAATAAGTAAATAATAGGATGTATTGTAGTTACTCCCTAATTTACTAAAAATTGACTGTGTTTGGCAATATTAAGAGTATTGTGAATAGTTACACAAAGAGATGTTTAGTAAGATTTTCTATGGGAAATCTAGGAGTACTAGTAAAACAGAACATTTCCAGGAATTTATATTCCTCAAGACTTGATGCTATTTATACATTGTTACACTTTTAGTGTCATTTGTTTGAATCAATGAAAGACGACTGTAACTGAAAATGATTTTGGTTAGTGTATTATATCTTTTATAATAAGAAGTTTAAGATCTATAATTAGATAAAATTATTCCTCAATGTATAACTCTCATCATTTGTACAAATAAATGCTCGTGTCTCCAGCAATCGATCTTGCCCATGGAGATTTAGTGAACCACACTAGTTTTTGCAAATGTTATCGTAGAGATGGTAATTATTTTGCAAAATATTTTGTGTTAACACTTCCATGAATATGTTTGTGGGAATATGCTGTCTTCACATTGCTGGCTCATGAAAACATGATATTTTCATTTACTCTATATAACAGCATCACATCAACATTTTGAAAAAGATATTCAATATTCCATAAGCATTTAAACTAGAGCTTTTTCTAGTATTTTTCATCATTAAAACAGTCCTTCAGGTATATGTACAGCACTGGTTATTTCCCTCTTACCTTTCCTTTACAGATAACCCAAATGAACAACCTAACTATATTTGCTCTTTCCACATCCTGCTCTTAGCCCTGCTTTATCACACTGCACATTGACTTCTAGAGGCAAAGCTTCATGGGAAGTTCTCTCACTAAGGACACCTATGGTCCTTGTGTTGCTAAATTTGGTGGGTCCTCTGCAGTCCTTATCCTACTTTACCTTATTATAGACCACTGCAGTGCTACGCTGCTTAAAACACTGTATTCCTCCCTTATATGACTCCATACTTTCATCTCCTTTGTAAGACCTTCATCTGTCCCATTTTTAAGTATTGATGTTCTTCACAGTTTTGATATAAGACCTCTTTTTCTCTAACTTGACATGTTTTTTCTGGAAAATCTCATATTTGAAGGCAATTACCATTCTTATGTTGATGATCCTTAAACTATAACTCTATCCCAGTTCATTTTCCTGAGTACTCTACAAGATTACTCACATGTCTATTGGATTCCTCTGTTTGGATTTCCCACAGATGCTTCAAGCTTAAAATACTCACCTGAGTTCATCACCTACTCTATAAATTCTGTTTTTCCTGCCTGGTTCCATTACTTTTTTTAATTGATCACCATCCACTTAGTTGAACAAAGCAGAAGTCTGGTTACCATCTATATATCCAGTCAGTCACTAAGTTTCATTTATTGTGTTTTTTTATATTTTCTCTCTGGAATATTTTATTTTCTCCATTTCGATACCCAGACCCAAAGCTCAGATGACCACACTCTCTTGCTTAGATTTGAAAGCATTATCTCTTGCTTAGATTCTGAAATCCCAGTCTTGCTGCTTACCAAACTATTTCAAAATGGAAATTAATTTTTCTAAAACAAAATTTGTTAATTTTAAGCCTGAAACACTTCAATAATCCATTTTTTGTTCTTCCAGGGATAAAGTGCAACCTTGAAATGTAGTTTATTAGCCATTTATTTTTGTAGTCACAAATGACCACCTCACTTGTCTACTGCCCTCACTGCACTCCACCACAACCTCAGCCATTCCTCCCCTCTCCCTTTCCCTTCTGGATAGACTCAAGTCTTTTCAGATTCCTTAATAATTCTTCTTCTAGATTATTATGTTTCTTTTCCTTGTAACCCCCCGAAATCACTCTGCTTACAAAAAGAAAGATGTCTGTACACGCTCCCAAGGTTAGTGATTCTAACACTTTCTAGTTTTTTAAATAGGAAATTAAACTCATTTACAGTGACTCTAAAGCTCATCACCACTGCTCACCCTTTCTATTCCTACTTCACCTGAGTGTGTACATCTTCTTTAATTAAGGCTTAGTTAAATATTCTTTCTACCAGGAAATCTTTATTATCTTTATCATCCCACTCCCCACCCCCAAGTCTGATCAGTTGTATTTGTTTATATTTATTAGAAACCTGTATTTCCACTTTCATAGCTCTTTCCATGCTGTCACATAATTGCCTACTATGATGTAAGTTATAGGAGGGCAAGAACTGTGTCAGTCACATCATGCATTCCCATCTCGGACCTAACACCATATTGGGAACATATAGAAGGTGCTCCATACATGATATTTCAGATAAATAAAGATTTTTAGCAAACCAAAAAGACTAAATGAGAAGTAGCCGTATCTTGATAATTCTTTGTCCTTACTAGAGGCTAAATTGAGTATTTTTTAAATAAAAAATTGCATTTCCCTTTTCCCAATGCCAATTTTTCTTCTTTTTTAAATTGTGTACATCAAACATTCCTCAGAACTCAGAGACAGTTGAGTAAAGGGATTTTTTTATCTTTTACAAAAATAACTATCTTGGATTCTTGATCAACATATTATAAACACGCTTCAAATGGAAGCTTCAGTCTTTAAATATAAAGTCCTTCTTAAGTTCCCTAAGACTGATTGACTGTGGGTGGTAACAATATCTCATTCAATTGTATACCCAGTTCTAACACAGGGTCTAGCAATAAAGAACAAGTGAGAAAATAGCTGTTGAATAGAAATAAAAAGTAAAATAGAAAATAAAACATTCTGACCTGCAAAGCAAGAAATTGACTACTTTTACCTGTTACAGTTATTTAGGAAGAAAATTAATTTTTTGGGTCTTTAAAATGTTCAATATTTATTTTATGTTATATTTACATGACTTATTTTCGTGAAAATTAATTTGTAGGAAACAGCATACATAGTTTCTTGCACCAGAACATTTAAATTTTTGGAATTGACACTGAATTTTGTTTTTTATTTATTTATTTATTTATTTATTTATTTATTTATTTATTTATTTATTTATTTATTTAATTTTTATTTTTATTTTTATTTTTTTGAGTTGGAGTCTTGGAGTCTCACTCTGTCGCCCAGACTGGAGTGCAGTGGCCGCTCCCGGTCACCGCAGCCTCGACCTGCTGGACTCTGGCGATCCTTCCGCCTCAGCCTTCCGAGTAGCCGGAATTACAGGCATGCGCTACCACGCCCGGCTGATTTTTTGATTTATTGTAGAGATGAGGTCTCGCTGCCCAGGCGGGTCTCAAACCCGCGGGCTCAGGCAATCCACTCACCTCAGCCTGCCAAAGGCGCGGGATTACAGGCTGAGCCACCGAGCCCGGCTGAATTTTGTTTTTTAAAAAGCATAGTAAGTGTGAACTTTATGTTTGAGTTTATTTCAATGTATTCGATTTCCATTTTACAAATTGTACAGTATTAAAAAACACAGTATAGGTCAGGTGCGATGGCTCATGTCGGTAATCCCAGCACTCTAGGAGGTTGACCCAAGGGTTCGAAACCAGCCTGGGCAACTTGACAAGACCTCATCACTACAATAAATCGAAAAATTAGCCAGGCATGGTGGCATGCACCTGTAGTTCCAGCTACTAGGAAGGCTGAGTTGGAATGATTGCCTGAGCCCAGAAGCTTGAGGCTGCAGTGGCTGTGAGCATGCCACTATACTCCAGGCTGGGTGACAGAGTAATATTCCAACTCAAAAAAAAAAAAAAGTACACAAACCTTTTTACTGAATAAAAGGAATAAAATATGTTATTTTGTAAAAAAAAATTCCATTTTTGTCTTCTCTGAAATATTGTTTTTGACACCATGAAACTGAATTAGATTTATTATTTTAGTGATGTTTTGCAGGTTTAAAGCCATAATTATTTTAATGGCTACTTTCAGCATATATATTTTCCATAGGAAAAACAATCTCAAGATATAAAAATTGAAATCTGTATTTTTGGTTTCAAAATTATAAATTCTAGGTAAAATAACATAGTTTTAATTTAGAAATGAAAAATATAGCCTAGTTGATAAGTTATGCTGAGACTCAATATTCAGAGGTTATGATCCTAATGTCAAATTTATTTTGTTTATAGGACATTCAATTATATTTGTAATAATTCATTTAGAAAATTTGACTAATTTAACAAGTCCTACCCATTCTTTTAAAAAGCTATATTTGTTGTTTGAAGTTCTAAAATGCTAATGAATTATCAATGCACTTATTGAGCTTAGAGTTAGGAACTTAATTATAGAGCCACAGATAAAGAAGCAAATGGATCCCCAAAGATTCATACAATAGGAATGTATGCTAAGGAAATTCCCTTGAATGTGTTTATGTCATGGCTTTACTTATAATTTATGTTGTGTCTAGCTTCCTTCCCTCAAAAAAAAAAAAAAAAAAAAGGTGGGGCACGGGGTCAAACTGTTTTTTAGTCAAAAACTGCTGAACACTTAGTATGATGTGAGTAGATGTGCTTGTAAATTGCTCATCATGAAATGGGCAGATGCAGTGAAAGAATCTCCAAAAAAAATTCTCCAAGGCCAAATGCAGTACACTGATGCCGATGGGTTCCTAGAACACTTATCTAGCGGGGGAAGCCTATACTACAAGGGGCCCACCCTCCAAAATATAATTCCTGGTTTTTGGGGGGTCCAACTCAAGCTTTCTGATGAGGAATTTGGAGGAAAAACTCAATTAACTAATACAATAAAATAGACTCCTAGGAATTCTGTACTGGAAAGAGACAGCTTGGAGGTGGCCTCAAACCTCTTGCCTAGGGCTCACTACCTTTTTTTTTTGTCCAAATTAAAGGGGTACAAGTGTACCATGGTTATATAGGTATATTTATGTTGCATAGTGGTAAAGTGTGAGCTTGTAGTGTATTTATCACCTGACTAATGTACGTTGCACCACAATAAGTAATTTCTCATTCCTTACCACCCTCTCACCCCTTCCGAGTCTTCAATGTGTATTACTCCACCTTCTACATCTATTTATTTCCCACTTATAAGTAAGGACATGTAGTATTTGACTTTCTGTTTCTGGGCACCCAGATTTTTTTAATTTAAAAAGTTATTATGGTATGAACACATAAAAACATGAGATCTATCCTCTTAACAAATTATAAAAGTATACAATACATCATTATTGACTACAGGTACAACGTTGGACAGCAGACCTCTAGAACTAATTCATCTTCCTTAACTGAAACTTAATGTCTGTTGATCACTAACTTTCTATTTACCCCTTTCCCCACCCCCTAGCAATCACCATTTCAGTCTTTGATTTCATTAGTTTGATTATTTTAGATGTCTCATTTCAAATAAGTAGAATCCTTATCCTTCTGTGTCTGGCTTATCTAACTTAGCATAATCTTTTAAAGGTGCGTCCATATTATGTCATACTGCAGAATGTTCTTCTTTTGTAAGGCTGAATATTATTTCAGTGTGTGTAGGGAGGGTGTGTTTGTATCTGTGTGTATGTTTCACGTTTTCTTTATCTATTCATCTGTCAGTGGATACAGGCTGTTTCCACATTCCAGCTCCCCCTGGAATCTGCTACCTACCCCTCCCATCTCCTTTACTTCATCTTGCACTGTGAATGTTGTGCACATAGATCTAGTCAGCCTATTCTTCAGCCACATATTCGTATGCCACTCACCTCAGGCAAAGATGTCCTACTTAACCATACTAGAATCCAACTTCTAACCAATTAAACAAGAATTTCAGGAATTCTGAATATCCAGCATATGGGAGCAGGATTCCTAGTAAACATGTTAGGTTGGCCCTTCAGACTCCTCAAATCTGGGAAAGATCAGAGCTGGGCCTTCTAAAGCATGGGGCCTATGGGCAGGGGCTCCACTTATCAGTCTAAATTTTTTCTAAACAGCAATATTGAGTTTTTGTGTGTTGGTGGCCTAAACTGAGCTAACGCAGAGGCAGTGACACTCAGCTCTTTCTATGTGCTTCTTTTACCATTACTCCTTACCAAAAAAATCAGTATCTCAGTTACCGTGACTTACCATTACACACTATATACAGGTATCAAAATGTCACATATACCCCCTCAAATATGTACAGTTATTATATGTAAATACAAATACATAAATATATATCTAGAATGCATTTTTTAAATGTACTTTCATTTCCCGTGTTTAATTAATCATTAGCATATACACTCCAGATTGGACTTACTGGGGATATGGAAAAGATTCAGTGACCAAAGAATGATAAAATACTCTATAAATGAAAGTGTCTATTTCAAACCAACATATGTGAAATGAAGGCAATGTAGATCCAAAATGATGGAACTTAGGCAGTATTGTTTAAAATAAGGAATAAGGATAACCCCCTTGGGTCCCCTCCCACTACGGGAGCTTTTCTGTCCTCTTAATAAATCCTGCTTTAAAAAATAAAATAAAATAAAGAATGTCTTAAATATCTTTATTTTCACTTCAGTTTTACGAAATCTTCCAGTTTCCCTTAACTTCATTGGAACCCTAGATATATACATTTTAAAAATATAATCCCCCCCAAAAAATGTGATTCATAAGAGATGATGCTTTGAATACATATATTATTGGAGTTAAAAATAGAACTGTGCTGCACTGACAAAAAATGTTTATGTGTTCTTTCTACTAAAGAATAATGAAACAATTGTGTACAAGCTTGAACTTGAAGTATTAAGTATACAAATATTTTTGGTGAGTAAATGCTACCTGAAAAATAAATTATAAAATGTGAAATATGAGGAAGACAGAAACATTATTTGATTTTGTGGGAGATGAGTAAGACTCCTACAAAAGTGAATTGCATAGTGTTAGACAGATTGTGTATGAAATATTAATGGTATATTGTCCTGAGCTCCCCTTCTGCTGTTTCCATGTAAATGACTGAATTTCAAAGAGAAATATGCCAGGAATGATTATGTGAGTGAGTGTTACTACTTTAGATTGTTTCAAAAATATTTCTTCTTTTGCCTTCTTTTTGTTCTTTTGTTATTCCACTTTGTAGTCAGAAAATAAAATCTACAAATATGTGAGAACTGCTTTACTTGATTTTGAAACTTTAATTAATTAATCCAACAAAAATATATTGACTGTATGAGAGACATTCTCATGGTGAATATGTTGAATTTTGTTGTGGTGAAGACTCTCCTATGGAGTTCCAATGTTTTTACTCTTGGAATGAAATATGTAACTCAAGCCTGGAAGAGCCAATGTAATTTACAGTAATAGGCTCAAATATGAGCACATGACCTATTTGGAACCAATGAGAATCAAGGAGACCTACTGTGAAGGCTTCTGGGAAATTATTTCTCTCTTGCTTTAAACTGTGTTATATATAGATGTAATATTTAGAGCCTCTGCTGCCATTCCAATACCATGAAATAAGGCTGACATTAAAAAAGGGAGACCTAAAATAACTGAGGGATATGGAGTAAGACTTCCTGATCAAACTTCACCTGCAGGCCCCTTCTGCAATTTTCAATGAGGAGAGCCAGTTGATCCCCTTTGTTTATTTTTGTTGTTGTTATTAATTTGAGTCCAGTTCTCTGTTATGAGTAACTAAAAGCATCTTAATTGTCACAACTGCCCTCTCTATGGCAGACACTTGTGATGCAGAAGCAAGCAGTACACACACAGTAGAACCCAGTGTGAAGGAAAGTGTAGACTTTGCAATTAGACTGTCCATGTTCAAATTCTAGCTTTGCCACTAATACTGTAACTATTTAAGCCACTTAACCTCTTATAATCACACCCACCTTGCAGACATGGTGTGACAAAGCACAACAATGTTGCTCTATCACAAGTATACAGTAAAGCTTAGCTACCATTTTTGCTAGGCTACACTGTGTCTTTTCATTAAAATCTCATACCCATGCTTTAAGACATTATCATTTCCAATTTATAAGTATTTGTCAGTGCGGCACAGTTCTATTTTTAACTCCAATAATATATGTGTTCAAAGCATCATCTCTTATGAATCACATTTGGGGGGGGTTATATTTTTAAAATGTATCTATCTAGCATTCCAATGAAGTTAAGGGAAACTGGAAGATTTCGTAAAGGCAGCTAAATTTTTGGTTGAGTGACTCCTCCAAGGTAATATACCTAGAAAATAATTGTTCCAAGCCAGGCTTGGTGGCTCAGCCTGTAATCCTGCGCTTTGGGAGGCTGAGTTGATTGGATTGCCTGAACCCGCGGGTTCGAGACCCGCCTGGGCAACTTGGTGAGACCTCATCTCCACAATAAATCAAAAATTAGCCGGGCTTGGTAGTGCACGCCTGTAGTTCCAGCTACTTGGAAGGCTGAGGCGGAA
>NW_006986797.1:103915-116758 GCF_000164805.1 Carlito syrichta
TTTTGATATTGTGGGGTACAGTTAAGGGTTAGGTATACAAATATGTTTTTGTCAGGTACCCTTGTTGATAAGGGTTGTCTCCCTGTTCCCAGACAGATATTGACTACCATTAATCCCAACACCCAAACATACATGTGCAGGTATCTTTTTGATAGAGTGATTTGAGTTCTTCAGGGTATATTCCCAGTAGGGAGATTGAGGGGTCATATGGGAGGTCAATATTTAGAGCTTTTAGGAATCGCCACACTGTTTTCCATAGAGTTTGCACTAGTTTACACTCCCACCAACAGTATAGAAGTGTTCCCTTTTCGCCACACCCTCTCCAGCAACTGTTATTTTTTGAGTTATTGATAATTGTCATTCTGACTGGAGTTAGGTGGTATCTCAGTGTGGTTTTGATTTGCATCTCCTTGATGATTAGTGAGGTTGAACATAAACATCTTCCGTTTTAAATTCCCTTCACCCACACGTATTTGAAATGTGAGATTCAAATAAACAGGAATTCTTGACTTTTTGATCACTGCTTACTCCCCCATCACACAAAACAGTCTCTGGTCCATATTAGGTGTTCAATAAATATTTGTAAAGTGTATAATTTCCCTCACAGACTCCACAATCTGGTGAGAAGGCAGACACATAAGAAGATTATTTCAAGATTCCACAGTTTGTGCTGTGACAGAGCTATATATAAAGGATGGGGGAGGAATGAATAAGTTTTTCTAGAAGCAACGCTATGGTTGGTGAAATAAGTTTTGTTCATACTTCGATTAGATGGCAGATATAGATCTCACAAATAACA
Organism: Carlito syrichta; assembly: GCF_000164805.1. NCBI lineage: Eukaryota > Metazoa > Chordata > Mammalia > Primates > Tarsiidae > Carlito > Carlito syrichta. The sequence continues at coordinate 104,715 of NW_006986797.1, forward strand.
ACTGGCTAATAGCTAATTGGGAGAAGGTGAGGGCATGTATTTGCCACAAACATTTCTCATACCTAAAGTCAGAGGTTTGATTTCTCAATATTCTATATCTTTGACTTTGATTTTTGTGTGTTTTTGTACTTTTAATCCCCATTCTCAAGAAGTCAGTGTACATGAGCTGTGTAACCCTCACTCTTCAGAAATCTCTCATCACCTCTCAGGAATTAGAGCAAATTCTGAAACTCAGATTTTTATTCAAGTATTTTTTTCCTGGCATTTTATCTCTGAGTCTAGGATCTGACTGCTAACTATGTAGACATAGAAATAATTTCATTACTGAACTTAATCCATGATCACCAAACTGGTGGTCAATGAGCAGGATGTCAATGCGGTTATCCATAATGGGAGAAAGGTGACCTGAGAATATTACACTACCATTCACATGGATGAATCTTTTCCTCTTGACTAAGTTTACTTAGCAAAAACAAATTAAAGAACAGAAGTTTGTTTGGCAGCACAGAATTGAAGTAAGACAAGCAGATGGTTATAAGGAACATTTATCCAAACTATGCCAGAACCGCAAGAAATTAAATTCATTCAGTACAAGAATTGTTGTCTAGAATGAGGGAATCCATTTTGTGTCAGCACTTCCCAAGTTCTTGTTATATTACCTCAAGTTTAATTCAAACGAGGCAACATTTAATGCATGTTGTGTTGGGTCCTATGAAATCCACTTTTTAGGGACTTACTGAAATCTTCTCGATTAATTCCTTATTTTACCTCTTTGTACCTCATTTCTGATGCCTGTTTTCCTTATTTTCTAATACCCCCTCTGCAGGAATGGAGGCATGAAAATGTGTATTTTATTGTCTATGGTGTTTATTACTTACCTCAGAATCTGTTTCTTAAAGTTTGACCTTTACCTAAGTTAATTACATTTTAAAGTGCTTCTTGAATTGATTTCTTCAATAAATATTCTGTGAGATCTTTGTGAGACTGGTCAGGTTTCATCAGACGTTAAGAACTAATTATAACAATCTGTAGATTGGCACTTTGTGCTTAAAGGAAGAAGGAGGTGGAATGTTAAATGAGGAGGAAGGAACCAGCAGAACTGGTATAAAATCTATTTCAATCACTTTCCCACCTGCTTGATCTCTGGCATGTGATTTACAATCCTTGAACCTCAGGTTTCTTTTCTGTAAATTTCAGGGTTGTTCGGAGAAATAAAACAACTTCTGGGCTTGAGTATGTTCACAATATTATTAGCATTATTATAGTTCACAAAAGAGCATTAGTTATTAACTATTATAATTAACATTATTTACATTATATAATTATTAACATTATATAATTAACAATAATTATTAGTATTATATAATTATTAAAATGATATTATATAATTAACAATAATTAACATTATTATAGTTCACAGTAGAGCATTAATTATTAACATTATATATTATTAACATTAACATTATTATACCTTTTTAACTTTTAGGCAAGACATATTTACTAGTACTAAGTAATAACATGTTGACTTTCTGAAAGGAAAATATGTAAATGAGGATGAAGAAAAGAAAATATTTTGTCTGATATCATAGCATCACAGCAGTGCACAACAAAAAATTAGTATGCATAGTGACTACCATCACTTGCTTATGAAGCAACATTGGGATCCCATTAATAAGACACTTCCTCAGACACTTCCTTAGTGGCCGATAAATTTCAGCTTCCTCCTTTCCTTCAGTTCAAGGAGGTGACAGCAACTTCCTTAGTGCCAAACTTGACAAACATTTTTTAGTTCTCATTATACTTGAACATTCTGTAGCAGATGCTGAGGGTGAAAATGCCTTCCTTCTTGAGGGAATTTAGTTTCTGTGACACCGCATAGTCCTGGTTGCCCTTGTACCGTCTTAGTTTTAGAAATGTCTTTCTTTTTTTTTTTTTTTTTGAACCCATTTGCTGGAATCCCTCCCTCTGAATATTCCTCAAATGTTGGTGTTCCCAGCCAGACGCAGTGGCTCATGCCTGTAATCCCAGCACTTTGGGAGGCAGAGTTGAAAGGTTTGCCTGAGCCTAGGGGTTTAAGACCAGCCTGGACAATTTGGCACGACCTCGTCTCTACAATAAATCCAAAAATTAGTCAGGCATGAAAACGAGTTTGTGATCTCAGCTTCTTGGAAGGCTGAAACGGAAGGATCACCTGAGCCCAGCAGGTCAAGGCTGCAGTGGCCATGAGCTTGCCACTGCATTGCAGCCTGGGTAACAGAGGGAGACTCTGACTCAAAAAAAAAAGTGTTGGTGTTCTGCAGGATTTATCCAGCACTCTGCATACTACAAACTTTCCTTTGGTCATCTTTATCCATTCCATAATCCCAACTACATTTTTCCCCTCCAGACCGGAATCTTCTTCCTTCTAGAATTATGTATCCAATTGCTTCCATTCGGACATTTTATACATACTTTTGAAATTCTACATGCTCAAAAACTGAGGTCATAATTTTCCCCCTGTCGTCAAGCAGGTTTCTTCTGCTTTCTTATTTCAGACAATGGCACCTCCATTTCCCAATGAGTCATGTTCATTTTTCAGGTGCTGTCAAATCTTCAGTCAATCATCTATTGAATTCATCCACTTTTTTTTTTCCATGTGTGTAGTCACTCCTTTTTCTGGGTAGCCTCTGCCCACTACCTGCACTGATGCAGCAGACCCTTCTCTTTCTATTCTCTCTGCCTTCACTCCTGTACCTTCAGTCTATTCTCCATTCTACAGAGTAATTTTTATTAATGCAAATATGACCTTGTCAATCCCTTGCTAAAAGACTCATGCATGTGTATCTTTGTTTCTAACTTTCAGCTAAGTGTAGCACATAGCAGGTGCTCAGTAAATATGTGATAGAGGAATGAACAAGTTACATAAATATTGAATGGCATGCTATACTCCTTTCTGGGTCAAGAAGGACATCTTGCAGTCAGGATAAAAATATATTCGCCCTTCGGTAGGCATTTGATAGTCCTTGTATCCAACCTCAAAAGATAACAGATGCGTCTATCTTGTACTTCAGGTGATGCAACTTTTGTGAAATAAGAAGCTGCCACCATCTTCCAAAGGATCTCAGAAATTCAAGGGTCTCCACAGTGCTGTTTATAAGCTAACAGGCTAAAGGTTTCAGTCTTGAACTATCTTTTTCTCAGATTGTAATTTAAGGTTCCTATGGTGAAGCTATAACCCTGAATGGCATCCTCCTTAATTTTGTGCTGATAATGAGAACTACAAGCCAACAGTGTTAAGAAGGAATCCAGGATTGACATGGAGAGAAATAAAAACAACTGGTAACAATCTCCAGCATCCCCAACTTCAGGAATTTCTTTCTTCTTGATAATAAGCCTTTTTTCTCTGCCAGGAATTTATTGTATCTTCTACTTGTTGAAGGGAGAAAAACAAGTTAAAAGAAGAGGAAGTACAGCATTTCTATTCACTTAGATGCTAGAGAACAGGATTAAAGATATGAAAAATATGAAAGTGATCTCTCTTTTTGGCATAATATTCAACTTATTCTTTTTTTTTTTCTTTCAAACATATGCTGTGGCAGAAGCAACTAACTGTCCATCAAAATGTGTGCTCCCTTTTTCACTAGTATAAAACTGTTGCTAGTCTCCAGTTGCCAAGCTAGCAACTACATTTCCCAGCACCCCTTGCATCTAGTTGCAGCCATGTGACTAATTCTTACCAATGAACTGTGAGTGTGAGTTTTGTTGCAAGTAGGCCTTTTTCACCTTCTTTTTACTTATCCGCCTGCTAACATAATGGAAAGAATTTCAAAGCCCTAGGAGATGAAGAATTCTAAGATGGAAGGGCCAAGAGTATCTGAATCACTACGTGGAGGAAAGCTGTTCACAAACATGAATGCCCATTTTGGAGTATGCTTCTTTTTTCTCTTTTCTTAAGCCACTAAAATTGTGGGATCTATTGCTATGAAGAGAAATATACACATTCTTTAACAGGAGAAAGAGGAGAAACAAACATACTTAGGAGGAAAATAGTCTAATTATCTGTTCAATTTAAAAAGTGTGTAATGAATAATATTGTATGTTTTGGAAGAATATTAAAATCTCAGGCAGCTGAATTACATTAATTTTCAAATATATATAGTCTTCAAGGTTTAGTACCACTGATATATAACTGTTTGTTTCTTTTAATTTCCAACTTTAACTGCCTAAGTTTGCCTTCTAGGCAGAAATCAAGTCCCATTGTGAAATGAGATTGGATCAACACTTCACAAAGATCATTTTAGTTCTTAGTAACCTTAAATGAAGTAAACTAATAAAGCATTAAATTAGCATGTTGTAAAACTTCCTGAAGTTTTAATATGCTTTTAAGTGGCAGCTCTGAGCTTATTATCTCTAAAGCTCAAGTCAAAATAAATGTCTCAGTTGATGAAATGGAGATGAGGCAACATTTTATCAAATTTTTTAAAATAATTTATATCTGAATTATAAAGTACAGATTATCTAGCAATTCACATATAAATATATTTAACTAGACATACATTTTTCTTTAATCAGTAGCCCTGGAGTCTTTGGACCACAAATGTGCTTTATCTCAAATGCTTTAACTGTTGCATTTTTCTTCAGACAAGCCCAACTATTTCTACAGAAATTATACACTTCATTCACATTCATCCAAGTGAAAAGAATGTAGAAATGATTATAATGATAACTAGTATTTGTTTAGGGTATCATAGTTTACAAAGGGTTTTTTATATTCTCTTTCTTACTTGATCTTTATGTAAACTGGTTTAGTAGTCATTATACCTGTTACCTAGACGCCCGAGGGGCTCAGAGAGAATGAGAACTTCCTCAAGGTCATGAAAGTGTTAAGTCAGAATTTTTTCTACTCAGTCACACGTCTCATGTAAAAATCATATTGCAGACAATTTAAGAGGACTTAAGAAAACAAATTCCTCCTGATAATTAAATTTAAATTGTTTCATTAACTGCAGTGCATAAAGAAAGGAAAAGTATTCACAATCCCAGGTAGTATTTTCTATTGCTTATGGTAATGTTCTGCACACCTAATATTGGAAATATGATTTTCCATATGGCAAAATGTCCAATGGAACTTTTGTGTGATGATGAAAATGTTTCTCTGTGCTGTCCAGTACAATAGCTACTAGCCACACATGACTGTTGAGCAATGGTAATTGTAAGGTTTGCCGAAAAGGAGCCCACACTCTATGTTAAGGTGAGGGAGTTTATTAAAGTAAAATGCCTGGGCTGACCCCAAAGTGGCATCAGCCCCGACTTGAAGCAAGGAGGGTCTTTTATATGCGAGTATGTTAAGGGGCCGGGAGTGGGAAATTTTCACAAGCAGTTGAGATCAGGGGTCGGGGTAGGAGCTCCGTGGGAAGTAGGTTGGGTCTTCCATTTCCATCTCTGTGAGCCTGGGGACAAGGGGCTCCTAGTGGGGTCTTCAGCTCCCATATCTGTGAACCACCTTGGGGGTTAGAGTCTTCCTGTTTTGTAAAGTTAAGACAGGCTTGAGGGTCAGTTTTCTGTATCGATTAGCAGGGAGGGGATGGGGAGAGGTGAGTGAAAGTTGGGTCTCCCTTACAGTAATGTATTCAGGGACACTAAGGAACCATATTTTTGTTTATTCAATATTAATTAACATTTAAATTTCAAAAGGCACATATGGCTACTGATTTTCATATTGGATAGTGCAGTTATAGAACATTGGGATAAATTTATTTAAATGTTAAACTTATTTTTTAAATGATGGGATTTGTAAATTAAATATATTTTATAAGTGCTTTAATGTAACATTAAGTCAAATGTAAGATTTCTCTTTTAGTAGTACACTTGTCTCAGAACAATCTTCAAGCTTCCTTATGCATGTTCTTGGTTGCCTTATTTTAGTTTCATTTTTACCACATTAAATGCCTATATTCTACTTAACATTGCCTTACTTTAGAGATCACCAAACATGGTGGAGAAAAACACACACGTGGAAATTTGAGGCCATCATCTGGGTTCAACCCAATCAATTCTGACTTAATTATCATATTGGAATCTCTTGTTACGTTTATTGGAGAAGAAAAAGGAATTTTGCAACCCCCCAAAAATTGAAAGCAACTGCACTTTTTGGACATAATGGTCACTCAATGAGTGGGGCTTGTCGTATTTCAGGGACCTAATTTCTATTCATATTCTCATCATAGTGATGATGGTGATGATGATGATAATAATAATGATACCTAACAGTTATAATAATGCTGCTTCTTTGCCAAACACTAGTGGAATTATCTGCTCTTCATTAATTCAAGTAATCATCACAGCAATCCCATAAGTTAGATACTATTATTATACTTATTTAGCTAATGAGGTAGATAGGTTACTTGTCCAAGGTTATATTGCCAAGACAGGGGATTCACTGTGCCTGCTCCTAACCATATACTACACTAACTATTCTAGAACTTACCCTAGAGTCTGAATGTTTTTCCTTTTCTAAAATAACAAAGCTATATATTCTTTTTGGTGTATTTAAAGAGGAATACTATTTCCCTTTGGCATATTTATGTCAGATTTACTCTAAAATAGTTTCCTTTTATTTTGAACGCACCACTCTCTTCCTTTACAATTGTGGATAATCTTTTGTTGCTGTCTCTGTTTTAATCACTGTCATTTTATTGACTGAGAGCAATATGCACACACCAATATTGTGACTGGTAGGAAGTTTTCTGGTATTTAAAGGTTTCATTCAAATATTTTGCCACATTCTGTTAGTAAGGGTGGAACAGCAGAACTTCCCTGGCATTCTTTAGTAATAAACTAAGATAATAATACCTCCTAGGTCTTGAGCTCCTGCAGTATGTCAAGCACCCTGCTGTTAATACTCCTGGAGACCCTTCAAAGTAGTAGCATTATTACATATAATAGTTGAGAAAACTGAGGGTCATAAATTAGAAATGTTCCCAAAGTTACAAAGAAAGTGAATGGAAGAATGCAAACTAAGTTCTCTTTGACTCCAAGCCCAAATTCTTTTTTGCAATATATACATCATTTGCTTGTTTGTATTCCTCATTCTGTGTATCTCCCAATCTGTAGACTAATCAAAATCTATTATCAGATTCTGAGCTTATTTTTCGTTGTCTCTATATAAACCGTAAATACTTAAGACCTAGTGTCAATTGGTAAAAATAAATTTCTTTTTTTTTTAAATTTTAGAGTTGTAGGGTACAAGAGAGGATTTACTACATAAGAAAGTTGCATGCAGATAAAATTTGGCCTTCCAGCTAGCCACCTCTCTCCCCTAATAGTGGACCAAGTACCCAGTGTGTTGCCACATGTCCCCTCCCTCCTTCCTGCCTCCCTTCCCTAGCAGTGTCCAGCATCTGCCAATCCCACTGTGGTGTTCCTGTGATCAGTGATCAGGGCCCACTTATGAGTGAGAACGTGCTGTACTCAGTTATTTGTTTCTGTGATAGGTCACTTACTATGATGGTCTCCAGCTGCATCCAGGTTACTGTGAAGGCCATGATTATGTTCTTCTTTATGGCTGCATAATATTTCATTGTGTATATTTTTTTTATCTAGTTCACTTTTGATAGGTATCTGCATTGATTTCATGTTCTTGCTATTGTAAAAAGTGCTACCCTTAATCCATGCATGCATGTCTTTTTTGTAGAGCTACTTATGTTCCTCTGGATATATTCCCAGAAGAGGGATTACTGGATCATATGGAAGCTGGATTTTTAGTTCAAATTCAAAATCTCGATAACCTTCTTGTGCCCCTTTCCTCTTAAAATTCTATAGGCTGTTAGGTGTTCGTATCTTATAATTCAAATGAATTACTGTGTTGAATACTAAATTAGATTATCTCTCTGCTTTGCAAATTGTATGGTCAGATTGAGTTCCAAAGAGTTTAGAACAAAATGCTATGTTGAAATTTTGTATACTCATTTGTGTAGGTTGTATTAGGATTTTGTTGCGTTTTAGTTCCTTTTGTAGTAACTGCTTGGCAATTCTATATAGCAACTCTTACTACACAAATTTACTTGTGGGAAAATCCAGGCCCCCTTTCCCAGATATTTAAAGCATATCACCAAAAAATATTTGTGTGCATATGTTCAAATTAATTATATATTGTTTTTGCATGATTGTGGCAGAGTATGCAAGATTTAGTTAGAATATACCAGGATCTACCACTTGCATAGAAAGATTTAGTTAGAAGATGTCCACAATTTTATATGCTCCATTGAACTTGTTTATATTGTGTTTGAAAAGTAAAATATTATTCTTATCCTTAGTAGTGAAACCTGATTATTATATAATTAACAAATGTATTTCATTTTTAAATTATGACACATATTTTATGTGTATAGGGAGAGTTTAAAGCAACATTGTCCAATGGAAACAAAATGTGAGCCAAATATGTAGTTTAAAATTTTGTATTTGCTGTATTGGAAATAGTATAAAAAAGAAATTAATTTAATGATATATATTTTTTAATCCAATGTATCCAAAATATAATATTTAAGCATGTAACCAATATAAAATATAAAATCACTACATAATATTTAATATTTTTCTTTACCAAGTCTCTAAATTCTATTGTGTGCTTTACACTTATGGTATACTTCAATTTGCATTAGCCACAGCTGCCTAGTGACTATCATACTGGACAGCACAAGTTTAAAGAATGATATAAACATCTGTGTTCCAACCTTCTGAGTCAGAAAAATTAAAACACCATCAGTATCTTGGAACAAGAAGGCCCCTAGGCTCCCTCTCATTAATCAGTTTCGTTCTCTCCCAGCAAAAAAGCAGTCATTGTCTTGAATTTCTAGTAATTGGTTCACATGTTTGAAAAAATATTCTCACCACCTATATTTGTATTTTTAAACAATAACTTGTTTTATTTTGCCTAAATTTGGACTTTATGTTAATGGAATCACTCAGTCTGTAGTCTTCTCTGTGACTTTTTCTCTTTCAATATTATGTTTTACATATTTTTGATACTCAATGTAAATCCCATTGTATGTACATAACACAATTTACGTGTTTTACATATCTATGGACATTTGGATTAATTTCATGCTTTTATTAATCACAACCCACAATACATGTGCATTCTTTACATATTTTCTATTGCAAGTATAAACATTTCTGAAGAGTTTGTATTTACTTGTAGAATTGTCAGAATTTGCACACAGAGCCGGGCTCGGTGGCTCAGCCTGTAATCCCGTGCCTTTGGGAGACTGAGGTGAGTGGATTGCCTGAGCCCGTGGGTTCGAGACCCGCCTGGGCAGTGAGACCTCATCTCTACAATAAATCAAAAAATCAGTTGGGCGTGGTAGCGCATGCCTGTAATTCCGGCTACTTGGAAGGCTGAAGCAGAAGGATCGCCAGAGCCCAGCAGGTCGAGGCTGCGGTGGCCGGGAGCGGCCACTGCACTCCAGTCTAGGCGACAGAGTGAGACTACAACTCAAAAAAAAAAAAAAAAGAATATGCACACAGAAAGAAAAATGATTGATTTTCTATGATTTGTGATACACACAAATTTGCTATTTTAAGTAATCCACATTTAAGACTTTGACAAAAAAATACTTTATTGGAGCCAATCAAAGTAAGCTAAAGGTTTGTACTTTTTAAATAAACAAAGATTATACTTAGTTGGTCAATTCAGTTGGCTAACTTTGTGTATATAGAATATATCTATAGTTAATTGTTAAATTGTTGTAACTATTAATTAGCATTAGTTTACTCTGTCTACAAAAAATTCAAAATCTCCATGACTTAAACAGAATAATCACCCAATGGGTGGCTTAAGCAACAGAAATTTATTTTCACAGTTTTAGAAGTTGAATTTCCAGGATTAAAGTGTCAGCAGAGTTGATGTCTAGTGTGGTCTCTCTCCTTGGTTTGCAGATGGCTGCCTTCTCGTCCTCAAACAACCTTTTCCCTGTGTGTGTGCATCCCTCCTTACTGTCCCTCCTGTTATGAGGACAGGAGTCACGTTGGATTTAGTCCTGCCCATATGACTTCTTTTAACCTCAATTACTTCTTTAAAGACCCTACTTCCAAAAACAATCATTACACAGGTTAAAGCTTCAACATGTAAATTGTGGTGGAAGGGATGCAATTCAGAACTCAACAGTATCTGTATACTGAAGACAGTCTTTAATTAATTAGTTAATGATACTTTACTGAGAAAGTCTTTTGAATGAGGGAATAACCCAATGATATGAGAAGAGTGCGTGAATTCCTCTTAAGTGTGAAATTATTCTGGCCCAGCATGATGTTCAATCAAATACTCTTTGGAGACAAGTAGGTTGAATCACTATGAGAGAAAGTTTAAAAGAAAACAAGTTGTAATTGCAATTCTTAATTAAAAGAAAAACAGACTTTGCTGATGTGCCAACAAGACTGATAACTGGCTTTAATATACATAGTAAGCAACAAACTCAATCCACTATTATGATCTACTGGTACATTTCAAAGCCTTATCCATTAGAAGACCTACAAGCCCTTTATTTGCCCACCTTTGAGGTGTGACCATAAGGAAAACGAACATTTGCAAATGAGCCACTACATTTCAGAATTTGTGCTAGGCATTTCATATTTGTAATTTCCCCAAATCCTCACAGTTTAAAACTTAAATCAGATTGGCCTAGAGTGATTCTGAAATAACACTATCTATAAACTCTGCTGATAACCCAAGGCCAATCCAGATCCTACTCCTTTATCAAGTGAGAATTCTGAGATTTAACAAACTAAAATAAGTTATCCGACTATAGACAAATATATAGAATTGAGATATGCTATTTGAATGTAAAAATTTCTAAAAGGAGAATGATCATCTCAGGAATCACAACTTCGATGTTGACAATATGTCTTAGGAAAAAGTTTGCTGCATGTATTTCTACTGTGATGATACAAATTGCAGCATATTACATAAATGAATTATAGAACGTATTAGATAGTTATTTTACAAGCTTTAAAACATATTCAAGGAGGATAAGAGTACAATTATAATTATATCTGACCAAAACATAAGGAAATGCCTTAAAAATTGAAATGCACTAAATTACTAATGCATAATTTGAATATTTTAGACCATAATGCTTTGGGAGAGCACATTAACATTTTAGGTTTGAAATTTTAACATACTGGCTTTAAAAAATAATATCTTTTGTTATAAAATCAAATATTATCTTGCAAATGCAGGCAACTATCAATTTGATCTATGAAAAAAAATTAAAATTACGCAAGAAGCCAAAAAGAGAAAATAAGTTATGTAGCTCAAGATAATTACATTCAGATATTTAGTTTTAGAAATATATGCATTATGATACAGTGTATGACAATCAAGCAAGCCCAGAAAAAAATAGTGTTTCTTTTTGTCAATGGGAACTATTTGTTGCATGTTAAGTAGCTTAAATAAAATTGTGAATGCATTTTCTCATCAAAAGAGGACCCTTTTAAAATTATTTTTACTTTATAAAAGCAAAAAAAGACCCTCATACATAAACAAGAAATAATTTATGTCTTTAAAAAAAGATTAATCGTTTCATAACTTTATTTTTTTATTTTTATTTATTTATTTTTTTGAGTTGGAGTCTCACTCTGTCGCCCAGACTGGAGTGCAGTGGCCGCTCCCGGCCACCGCACCGAAGGAAGTCTTTTTAAGAAACCCATCTGTTGGCCAGGTGTGGGGGCTCACGCCTATAATCCCAGCATTTTGGGAGGCCGAGGTGAGAAGATTGCCTGAGCCCATGGGTTCGAGACCAATCTGGACAACTTGGTGAGACCTCATCTCTACAGTAAATCAAAAAATTAGCCAGGTGTGGTGGCACACGCCTGTAGTTCCAGTTACTTGGAAGGCTGAGGGGAAGGATCACCTGAGCCCAGCAGGTTGAGGTTGCAGTGGCCGTGGGTGTGCACTCTAGCCTGGGTGACGAAGTGAGACTCCAACTCAAAAAAAAAAAAAGAAAACTGTCTCTTTTAAGACCTTCTTTGTCAAAGTTCCTGAAGACAACTTGGAGAACGAAGTGGCT
>NW_006986798.1:0-309 GCF_000164805.1 Carlito syrichta
AGGAATGGACTGGAATGGAATGGGAAGGAATGGTATTGAATGGAATGGAATGAAGAGGAAAGTAATTGAATGGAATGGAAAGAAGTTGAATGGAATGGAGTGAATTGGAAAGGAATGGAATGGAATGGAACAGAAAGGAATGGTAAGGAATCGAAAGGAATGGAATGGAAATGAATGTAAAGGAGTAGAAAGGAAAAGAATGGAATAGAATGGAGAAGAATGGAATGGAACAGAATGGATGGAGTGGACACGAAAGGAATGGAAAGGAATGGATGGATGGAAAGGCATGGAATGGAATGGAGAGGAATT
>NW_006986799.1:0-1545 GCF_000164805.1 Carlito syrichta
CATACGCATCTTCAATGTATTGTCACTTCTTTTTTCTATAAGAGGTTTCAAAATTCTTACCTTTTAACTTTTTCTCACCTATCTGAGGAGGATGCTCCCTCAGGGGTCTCTGAGTACCATTAATACACTGGGTAAGCGACTGCAAGTGTCCCCTGGCTTCTTATATCCTTGACTCGACATGATCTCGATGGAAAAGCACAGAAATGGAGGGTGAGGCAGACTAGCTGTATGATGTTCATTTCGGAACACGGTTAGGAACCTGTGCTGTGGTTTCTGCTTGCTCATTTGAACCCTGACTCTCGTTTGCTAGTCATGTGGTCTTGGGCAAATTATTTGACCTCTCTGAGCTCGTGACATAAGGGTTGTAAGAGCATCTGCTTCAGGATTGTTATTAGGACTATGAAATGGTATTTAAAAAGGACTCAGCCTGGTGAGTCCTTTCATACCAGTGAATGTTCCAAACACACTCCTCAGTTTTTATTCATCTCCTGTTAGAGCCCCAAGAAACAACTTGCAATGTCTTCCTTCATCTGACGTGATATTTCTGCTCCAGATATTTTTGGTCTAGCTATTCTGCTCCCATAATCTTGTATCATCAGGGAAGGAATGGGAGCAAAAACATGCTGTCCCATCTTCCCTAAGATTAAAAGAAAAAACAAAACACAAAGACCCGACAACCCTGTGTCTGTTGAGAACATGACTGGTATAACACACATAAAATTGATTATGAGGATAGTGAAAACGAAGTCTTTTTTTTTTAATGTGATAGGGTAAAAGTCACCAGCCTGTAATCCCGCGCTTTGGGATACCGAGGTGAATGAATTGCCTGAGCCTGCGGGTTCAAGACACACTTGGGCAACTTGGCGAGACCACATCTCTACAATAAATCAAAAAATTAGCCTGGCGTGGTAGCGTACGCCTGTAGTTCCAGCTACTTGGAAGGCTGAGGCAGAAGGATTGCCAGAGCCCAGCAGGCGAGGCTGTAGTGGCCAGGAGCGGCCACTGCACTCCGGTCTGGGTGACAGAGTGAGACTCCAACTCAAAAAAAAGAGTCACTTATGTTTCGTGAGAATGAAAATGAAACTGTGAGCATTCCGTCTCAGGCAAGACTGACTGGGTGTCACCAGGAGCATGGTATTTGATAACAGAGCTACAGATGACACATATCAGATTATAGTTCCTCCTGCCTCGTGTCCTTTCCTGCCTCCTCCAACCTCATTCAGTGGTTGAATTTCTTCTCTGCTCCTTCTTCCCATCCTATTCCCATCTTTTTTCTGTTGAATACATACCTTGCATTTTTCTTTTTTAACACAACTCAAACGTTCATGTATCACAGTCTTCCTGGAGCCTTCCTTGACATTACAAGATACTGGTAAATGGAATACAAAAATGAATTAGGATCCTTCAGCTTGAGGAAAGTTCTGCTTAATTAAACAATGCTGGCATTTCCAAACTGTGATCCTCAGCATAACCTTTACACATTCTGGTTATCGAGCCTGCATTCCAAACACGCTGCACGTTGGACCTCCCCTGTGGTTCTGTCTC
>NW_006986800.1:0-361 GCF_000164805.1 Carlito syrichta
TATCCTGATGGTTTGCCAGCACACTAAACTATCTACCTACTTACAAAGCCCTCTGGCTTGACAACAGATTAAACTACCTACCTAACTAACCTGCTGGCGAGCGTGCTAACTTAACTGTGTGACTTAACTTGCTAGCCAGCTGATTTAACTATCTAGGTACCCTGATAGATAGCTGGATAGTCAGCTGACTAAACTAACTGCCTTAACTAGCTAAATACTTATCTAACCACTTGACTTAACTAGCTAGCTACCTAGCAAGCCAGCTGTCTGGCCAGCTGACTTAACTAGCTGACATAACTAACTGGCCACCTGCTGGCTCTCTGTCTTAACTTGCTGACTTAACTAGCAAGCCAGCTGCCTT
>NW_006986801.1:0-339 GCF_000164805.1 Carlito syrichta
CAACTTGGTCAGAAAGCTCCACACTCCCTCTTTTAGAGTAAACTTCCTGTAACCCCAGAACTTTGGCAGTCCAAGGCAGAAGAATCCCTTGACGACAGGAATTTATTTGAGCCTGGGCAGCATAGTGAGACCCTGAATCTCTCTCTATCTCTCTCTCTATATATATAGAGATATTCATACACACACACACACACACACACACACACACACACACACATATACACACACACATACACACACACCTTCTTTCCCAAATAAAAAAATAAAGTGGCACAGACATGGGTACTTCGGAGCTATCGTCCTCCCTCTCCTGCTCCTGACTCACTGCTGTTGGCTCTC
>NW_006986802.1:0-1518 GCF_000164805.1 Carlito syrichta
AAATCTACAGACCGTCTTGCTAAGAGATAACCACCGTTTAGATTTTGTGAGTAGGAATCGGGATAATGGGAGTCCTCATATACAGGAAACTGCACTATCTATTGCTAAAGGAGAATAAGGAATCTGGTTTACACGTGTCTTCCATCCCAATAAAACTTCAGGGTTTCTTGCTAAGGGCTAAACACGAATTTGGGTTTTTGAAGACTAAACTAGGGAAATGAAATTCTCACATACAGACAAATGCACTGACTTTTCCTAAGAAAGAATAAGGAATGTGGGTGACATGTTTTCTCTATCTCCAAAAAATATACGGTGTCTTCCAAAGATCTAAACAAGAATGAAACTTTCGACGCATGTATCTCTGAACAGGAGTACTCAGATACAGGTAACTGCATGGTTGCTGCTGAAAATAAGGAATTCGTGTTATACGTGTCCTCTGTCCTGAAAATCTACAGGGCATCATGCTGACGGCTAAAGAAGAATCAGGAATTCAAGTCATGAATATGGGTAATAGCAATCCTCATATACAGGAAACTACATGGCCTCTTGCTAATAAAAGAGAAGAAATCTGTTTTCCACGTTTCCTCTATCAAAATATCTACATGACTTCTTACTAAGGGCTAAACAAGAATCAGGGTTTCGAAACAGGAATCAAGGGAAAGAGAGTCCTCACATACAGGACACTACATGGCCTCTAACTAAGTACGAAGAAAGAATTATTGTTGTATGCGCCCTCAGTCCAAAAAATTCTCAGGTTGTCTGCTATGGGACAATCAAGAAACAGATCTTCGAGTTCCCCAAATGTTTCAGAGCACTTTAGCATTAGGATATCATGAATCGGTCATTTCAAGTCTCCAGCAACATTCTGGCCCTCTTAAAAATTGTAAATGGTATTGAGCACTCCAAATCCGTTAGTTTCCTCAGAACAACTAAGCCCATATTCCAGGACAAAAAGAATCTTCTTGCCATATTTAGATGTAACTATGGTCTTAAGGTGAACACTGTAGTCCTTCCCCTTCCATGTCTCATTTTATCTTGAGAAGGGACAATGGTTTTGCACTTTCCAAATGATTACTACATACTTTTAATGGCAACCAGGAATCATGGAATCCACGAAACTAGGAAACTTCTGGGCATCTGTCTTTTGATATACTGAATTTAGAATCCAAATCGACAGGAAAAATCAGTTCTTCTTGCTGAGAATTAATAGGAAATCCGGTTCTAGGAGTTCTCATTTTCCAGAATCTACAGGGCCTCTTGATAAGGTTTAATCAGCAATCTGGGCTTCTGGGTGTCTACATTTTCAGGGCTACGTGCTCCGTGGGTATGCTAAATCTGTCATTACAAACCCTCAGGATCTTTCTGGTCCTCTTGTTAGTTGTAATCAATGATTTGACCCTAGAAATCCTTTTGATTCCTGGGACCGTCTACGACCATAATCATATTCCCCAGAATCAAAAGGAATATTGGTATAAAATACCTCGATCAGTTGACCTCAGAGTACAGAAAATTCTTGTG
>NW_006986803.1:0-2134 GCF_000164805.1 Carlito syrichta
GTTCCTCCTTAAATGTCTTGTAGAATTCTGCTGGAAAGCCATCTGGTCCGGGGCTTTTTTTGTAGGTAGTTTTCTTATCACATAGTCAATTTCCGTGATTGTTATTGGTTTATTTGGGGTCTCAATTTCTTCTTGTTTCAACCTAGGCAGGTTGTGTGACGACAGAAAGTCCTCCATTTCCTTGAGGTTTTCAAGTTTGTTTCCATATAAGTGTACATAGTAGTCTCTGATGATCTTTTGTATTTCTTCAGGGTCAGATGTGACTTCATCTTTTGTGTTTCTGATTGTACTTATTTGGGTTTTTTCTTTCTTTTTTTGGGTCAGTCTATCTAGGGGACCATCGATCTTGTTTATCCTTTCAAAGAACCAGCTTTTTGTTTCATTGATTTTTTGTATTGTCTTTTTGTCTTCTATGTCCTGAATTTGGGCTTTTATTTTGGTGGTCTGGATTCTTCTGCATTTCAGCTTTGTGATCTTGCTTTTCCAGCTTCCTTAGGTGGCTTGTTAGGCTATTAATTTGTACTCCTTCCATTTTCTTCATGTGTGTTTGTAGGGATATAAATTCCCCTCTTACTACAGCTTTTAAGGCATCCCAGAGATTTCAGTAAGATGTTTCTTCACTTTCATTTGTTTCCAGGTATCTTTTGATCTCCATTTTGATTTCATCATTGATCCAGGAGTTGTTTAGCATCATGCTGTTTAGTGTCCATGTCTTTGTGGGTTTGGGGTGGGGACCTTGTTGGTGTCAATGTTTATTTTTATTCCACTGTGGTCCGAGAAGGTGCATGGTAGAATTTCTGTCTTTTTATATTTGCTTATGCTTGATTTATGGCCGAGTATGTGGTCGATCTTGGAATACGTCCCATGTGGTGATGAATAGAATGTGTATTCTCTGGTCTTTTGATGGAGTGTTCTGTAGGTATCAATTAAGTCCATTTGGTCCAGAGTCACATTGAGTTTCCGAATCTTATTGTTGATTTTTTGTCCCGATGATCTGTCGAAGTGTTTCTTATCGAGCTGGTCTAGAGGCAGCATAAACTCTTAGGGATTGAATGTCTGAGAAAGATTTTAATTCTCAATCACAGATGAAGCTTAGCTTAGCTGGGTAGGCAATTCTTGGTAAAAATTGTTTATCTTTGAAAACTTTGGAGATTAGGCTCCATGCTCTCCTTGCTTAAAGTGTTTCTGTAGATAAGTCTGCTACTATTCTAATTGGTCTTCCCCTATAGGTAGTCTGACCTTTTTCTCTTGCTGCCTTTAGGATTTTTTCTTCTGTACCTACTTTGTTTTTTTTTATCAATATTTTTTATTATGATTTTGTGGGGTACACTTAAGGGTTCGGTGTACAATTACATTTCATTCAGGCACCCTGTTGATAAGAGGTGTTTCCCCATCCCCAGACAGATATTTGCTACTGTTAATCCCATCCCCCCCCATAGTTTCCCAGTACCATCAGTCATTTTCTTATAGTATTACATTGGATGTTCAAGGTCCATTATATGAGTGAGAACATGTGATACTCGGATCTTTGTTTCTGTGAGAGGTCATTCAGTATTATAGACTCTAGTTCCATCCAGGTTGCTGTGAAATTCATGATTTTGTTCTTTTTTATGGCTGCTTAGTATTCCATCATGTATATGTACCACATTTTTTAAATCCAGTCCACTTTGGATGGACAGCATGGTTGTTTCCAGGTTCTTGCTCTTGTGAACAATGCTGCAATAAACATACATATGTAAGTATCTTTTTTTTAGAGTGATTTGAGTTCTTCAGGGTATATTCCCAGTATGGGGATTGTGGGGTCATATGGGAGGTTGATATTTAGAGCTTTTAGGAATCACCACATTGCTTTCCACAGAGGTTGCACTAGTTTACACTCCCACCAACAGTGTAGAAGTGTTCCCTTTTCACCACACCCTCTCCAGCAGCTGTTATTTTTTGAGTTGTTGAAAATTGCCATTCTGACTGGAGTTAGGTGGTATCTCAGTGTGGTTTTGATTTGTATCTCCCTGATGATTAGTGAGGTTGACCATTTCTTCATGTGTTTGTTGGCTGCTCGGATGTCCTCTTTTGTGAAGTGTCTGTTCATATCTTTTGCCCATTTGATAATGGGGTTGTTTGTTTTTTACTTTTC
>NW_006986803.1:2467-2751 GCF_000164805.1 Carlito syrichta
TAGGTTCTCCTCTACCCAGTGGTAGGTGGTGGAGGCCTTGTCGAAGATGAGTTGGTTGAGAAATTGAAGTTTTGCTTCTGGAATCTCATGTCTATTCCATTGATCTATATGCCTATTCCTATACCAATACCAAGCTGTTTTGATGGTTGTAGCTTTATAGTAAAGTTTGAAATCTGTTAATGTGATACCACCTGCTTTGTTTGTTTGTTTGTTTGTTTTGCTGAGGATTGTTCTGGCTATTCTTGGACATTTGTGTTTCCATATGAATTCCTGTGTTGTCTTTT
>NW_006986803.1:2838-4549 GCF_000164805.1 Carlito syrichta
TGATTTCTTTGAGCAGTGTTTTGTAGTTTTTATTGTAAAGGTCTTTCATGTCTCTGGTTAGGAAGATGCCAAGGTATTTCATTTTTTTTGTGGCATTGTGAATGGAATTGTGTTTTTTTAATTTGGGCTTCTGTTTGTTTATTATTGGTGTAGAGAAATACGATTATCTTTTGCACATTTATTTTGTATCCTGAGACTTTGCCAAAGGCCTTTTTCAGTGTAAGGAGGTTTTTGACAGATTCTCTTGGGTTTTCAAGGTACACAATCATATCATCTGCAAGAGAGATAACTTGACTTCCTCTTTTCCTATTTGGATACCCATGATTGCCTCCTCTTCTCTGATTGCTCGGGCCAGGACTTCCAATACTGTGTTGAACAGGAGGGGTAAGAGTGGGCATCCTTGTCTTGTTCCAGTTCTCAGGGGAAATGGTTCCAATTTTTGTCCATTTAGGAGTATGCTGACTGTGGGTTTCTTGTAGATGGCTTTTACTATTTTGAGATATGTTCCCCGTAAGCCTAGATGTTCGAGGGTTTTTATCAAGAAGGGGTGCTGGATTTTATCAAAAGCTTTTTCTGCATCTAATGATATAATCATGTGTCTTTTGTTTTGACATCTGTTGATGTATTTAATTACATTTATGGCTTACGAATGTTGAACCAGCTTTGCATCCCAGGAATGAAGCCTACTTCGTCATGATGGATGATTTTTGAGATGTGTTGCTGAATTCGGTTTGCTAGGATCTTGTTGAGAATTTTAGCGTCTATGTTCATCAAAGATATTGGCCTGTAGTTCTCTTTCTTTGTTGGATCTTTACCTGGCTTGGGTATTAATGTGATGTTGGCTTCGTAAATTGATTTGGGGAGAGTTCCATCTTTTTCAATTGCCTGAAATACCTTCAGTAGGATTGGTATCAGCTCCTCCTTAAATATCTTGTAGAATTCTGCTGGAAAACCATCTGGACATGGCTTTTTTTCTAGGAAATTTTCTTATTTCATAGTCAATTTCCTTGATTGTTATTGGTCTATTTAGGGTCTCAATTTCTTCTTGTTCCAATCTAGGTAGGTTGTGTGATGGCAGAAAGTCCTCCATTTCCTTAAGGTTTTCAAGTTTGTTTCCATACACGTGTACGTAGTAGCCTCTAATGATCTTTTGTATTTGTTCAGGGTCAGATGTGACTTCATCTTTTGTGTTTCTGATTGTGCTTATTTGATTTTTTTCTCATTTTTTCTTGGTCAGTCTATCTAGGGGACCATTGATCTTGTTTATCCTTTTGAAGAACCAGTTTTTTGTTTCATTGATATTTTTGTATTATCTTTTGTCTTCTATGTCCTGAATTTGGGCTTTTATTTTGGTGATCTGGATTTTTCTGCTGAAATTAGGGTTTTTGTGGTCTTGCTTTTCCAGCTTTTTTAGGTGGCTTGTTAGGTTGTTAATTTGTGTTCCTTTCATTTTCTTCATGTGTGTTTGTAGGGATATAAATTCCCCTCTTACTACAGCTTTTAAGGTGTCCCAGAGATTTTGGTATGATGTTTCTTCATTTTCATTTGTTTCCAGGTATCTTTTAATCTCTGTTTTGATTTCATGACCCAGGAGTTGTTTAGCATCATACTGTTTAGTGTCCATGTCTTTGTGGGTTTTGGGGGGACTTTGTTGGTGCCAATGTTTATTTTTATTCCACTGTGGTCTGAGAAGGTGCATTGTAGTATTTCG
>NW_006986803.1:4645-5293 GCF_000164805.1 Carlito syrichta
CATGTTTGTTCCAGTGTGGCTTCTGTTTCTCTCTCTGCCTCAGGAAGCCCAATTACTCTTAGGTTTGGTCTCTTGAAGTGATCATTCATCTCTTGCAGGTTTTGTTCTGTCCTTTTGAGCTTCTTTTCTATGCTTTTGACAGTTTGAGTTATTCTGTGTTTTGGTCTTTGATCTGTGAGATTCTTTCTTCTGCTTGGCTAATTCTGCTTTCCATGCTTATTAGTCTATTATTCATTTCCACCACAGTATTCTTTGCTGCTGTTATTTCTGACATCAGCTCCTTCTTATTTTCCTCTTGTCTCTCCTCAATTTTTTGAATTCTCTCCATTAATGTCTTATGTCTGGGTTTGTTGCATGTGACCAGTCATTCTGGGGGCTTTTCATTGTTTGTGTTCCAGAATCTGTTTTTTCAGTGTCTGATCTCCCAGGGGTCTGTGTGAGACCTATATTCTTCTTTTGGTTTTTCTTCATTTGTGTGGTTTTTCCCTCTCCCTACTTTTTCCTTCCCTCCATGTCACTGTCTACTTTAATTCTGTTATTCGGGGATAAAGGGATTGGTTTTACTTCTGTTTGTTCAATCTTCTATTCTTTATGTATGCCCTCTTACTTTGTTCAATTCTGGAGTTGCACTGTAGGTTGGGGGTGGTG
>NW_006986803.1:5313-6428 GCF_000164805.1 Carlito syrichta
AATTACGTGGTCGATCTTAGAATATGTTCCATGCAGTGATGAGTAGAATGTATATTCTGTGGTCTTTGGATGGAGTGTTCTGTAGGTATCAATTAAATCCACTTGGTCCAAAGTCACATTGAGGTTCCGGATCTCCTTGCTGATTTTTTGTCCTGTGATCTGTCTAGGGTTGTGAGTGGGGTATTAAAGTCCCCAGTTATGATTGTGTTAGAGTCAATATCTTTCTTTAGTTTTCCTAGAAGTTGCTTTATGAAAGTTGGTGCACCTATGTTGGGTGCATATATGTTTAGGATAGATATTTCTTGTTGATGGATTGAGCCTTTTATCATTATGTAGTGGCCTTCTGTATCCTTTTTGATTTTTAATAGCTTGAAGGGTATTTTGTCTGAAATTAAGATCGCTACTCCTCCTTTCTTTTGTATTCCATTCGCCTGAAAGTTTGCTTCCCATCCTCTTTCTTTGAGTCTGTGGGTGTCCTTTCTAGTGAGGTGAGTCTCTTGAAGGCAATAGATTGTTGCCTGATGATATTTTATCCATTTTGCCATTCTATGTCTTTTCAGTCATGCATTTAGTCCATTCACATTTAGGCTAATAATTGAAATGCAAGAGTTGATCCCTGTCATAAGGTTCTTACAGAGTTGTTCCTGTTTGTTTGTTGTCTTTATTTGGGTTCTGGAGTTGGCTCATGTGTTTTTTTAATCTTTTGCCTGTACTCTTGTGAAGAATGTGTTGCTCTTTTTTCTTTTTCTTCTGTGTTCAATACTTTCTTAAGTGTTTCCTGTAGAGGTGGTCTGGTGGCAGCATAGGTTCTTAGGGATTGGATATCTGTAAAAGATTTCAATTCTCCCTCACTAATGAAGCTTAGTTTGACTGGGTAGGTTATTCTTGGCTGAAATTGTTTATCTTTTAGAACTTTGAAGATAGGGCTCCAGGCTCTCCTAGCCTGAAGGGTTTCTGTGAATAAATCTGCTGCTATTCTAATTGGTTTTCCCTGGTAGGTAGTCTGGCCTTTTTCTCTTGCTGCCTTTAGGATTTTTTCTTTTATAGCTACTTTGTTTAGGCGAATTATTATGTGTCTGGGAGTTGGTCTTCTCATTTGTTTTCTTTCAGGGGTT
>NW_006986803.1:6650-16323 GCF_000164805.1 Carlito syrichta
AGGTGTGTGGATAATCTGGAACCCACTTCCCACTGCCTTGGAATCTGTCCATGCAGTGGGGCTGTAGGTTTGCTCCCTGAAATAAAATGTGATTAGCTAGGGAAGAGAATGGGGCAGACAGTGGATTGAAGAGGGAGGTGGGGAGATAGAGGAGTAAGGGGGGAAACAAACAAGTGCCAACAAATGGAGAGAGAGGCCTATACTGAAACAGATAAAAACAATAGACCACAGCTACTGATGAACCAACTCCCATACAAAAAAAGTAAAACATATAGTGATGCTAACATACAAGCTAACCAACAACCTTATTGGTGTGCTGTTCCTCTATACAAAGATATGGTTTACAGAGAGAAGAAAAGAGAAGAAAAGGAAGAGGAAAAAAAAAGAACAATACAGTAGGAATAGAATTAAGTCATTAAACGGACAGTTCAATGAAGCACACTCTGAGACTTTTCATTTAAGTCCAATGTCCTTTCAGTTCCGATTTCTAGCTTTCTTTTCAAGCAGGTAAATTAGTTTGCAGTTAGGGTCAGTTGCCCCTGGTCTGCTGTGAAGGACAGTTGAGATCACTCTCCCTTCACCACTCTGGCCTATGTCTTTTTCAAGCTTGTTTCTCCTGTTTCGGAGTTCTTACCTTGAATCGCCAGCAGGTGGTGCTATCTCAGCTGCTCGCCCCAGAGGGGACGGGGCTGGACAGGAACTGGCAGAGTCTGGAGATGGTGCCTGCCTCAGGGCACAGGCAGGAGACTCATGGCGGGCAGGACGTCTCTGTCACGGTAGAGGTGGCAGCGATCCCAGCAGATCTTCTGTGAAGGGGCTTCAAGGACTGAAGTTGTGGATCACCTCCGGCCCGGGTGGTGCGACGTGCTACTGGCGGCAGCGGTGGTGGCTGCAGTGGCTGCGGCGGCAGCAGCAGCGGCGGTGGCATCTGTGCTGCAGTGGTTGTCCAGTCCACTGCGATGCCCCAGTGGTGGCAACAGCCGAGCTCTGTATCAAGAGCAGGCTGCGATTTTGGGGTCTGCAGCCCCTGGGGTGAGAGCCAGAGACCCACTGCAGTTCTCCTTTGCAGAGGGTTTCACAGACCAGGTTGCCCCATCGCCATCTTGCCAGAAGTCCCTATACTTACTTTGTATAAGCGAATTACTATGTGTCTAGGAGTTGGTCTACTAATTTGTCATCTTGCAGGGGTTCTCTGAATCTCTTGGTTGAATGGTTGTATCACTGATGAGATGAAGGAAGTTTTCTTGAATAATTTTATGGAATATATGTTTCAGGGTGGTCTCTGTCTCCCTTTCTGCCTCAGGAAGTCCAATTAATCTTAGATTCAGTCTCTTGAAATCATTGTTTATCTCTTGAAGGTTTTGATCTGTCTTTTTAAACTTCTTTTCTGTTTTTGACAGTTTGAGTTAGTTCCATATTTTGGTCCTCAAGCTCTGAGATTTCTTCTTCTGCTTGGCTAATTCTGCTTTCCATGCTAATCAGTTTGTTATTTATTTCATTCATTATATTCTTTATTGCTGTTATCTCAGTTATCAACTCTTTCATTCTTTCCTCTTGTCTCTCCTTGATTCTATTTATTCTCTCTATTAATGTCTTGATATCTGGGTTTGTGGTTTGAAACCAGTCATTCTGGGGTTCTTCTTTGTTTGCATTCTGAAGTCTGTATTCTCAGTGTCTGATCTCCCAGAGGTCTGTGTGAGACCCATATTCTTCTTTTGGTTTTTCTTCATTTATGTAGATTTTCCTCCCTTCTTTTTTTCCCCCTCTTCTTTAATTCTGTTTTTCAGGGATTGGGGGGAGGGGTAGCTTTTAATTCTGTTTGTTCAATCTCCTATTCTTCTTTGTGTGGATTCTCTGGCTTTGTTCAATTTTGAAGCTGGACTGTGGTGGGAGGCTGTACTTTTTGCAGTTTTGAGATTTAATTGAGGAGGGAGCTGCGATTCAGAATCTATCTGAAGATCCCATTATCCACTGACAGGTGTATGGGTCCCCTGGAACCCACTCCCCACTGCCTTACAATCTTTCCAAGCAGTGGTGTTATAGGTTTGCTCCCTGAAAGAACAATGAGGTAAGAAAAAGAAAAAGAATGGGAAAAGGATGAGGTGGTGAGAGGAAGGTGGAGAGAGGGGAGCAAGAGGGAAAGCAGACAGACATATCAACTAACAAATGAAAAGAGACACAAACAAAGACAGAAAAGAGTAAAAAAACCTAAAACATACAGATCATACAGACACATAAACTGACAAAAAAGAAACCCTATTGATGTACTCTCCCTCAAAAATACTCACACACAGATAGGAAACCTAAAAAAAGCAATAAAATAACAGTAACAAAACAAGTATGAAAACATTATCAAAAACTGAAAGAGAGAGAGAGAGAAAAAAACTAAAACAAAACACAAGCAAACAGATAAGCACAAAAAAAAAACCTCATTCTGAGGTTGTTCCTGTAAGTGCAAATTCCTTTCAGCTTTGCTCTCCAGCCCCTCTTGTCTGCTTTCAGCACAGGTTGATAAAGTTGCTCTCAGAGTGGGTCAGATGCCCCAGGTCTACTGTGGGAGGAGGGTGGATCAGATCTGGACTCACCCGGCTTGTTGCCCATCAAATCTCGCACTCAGATCTGACATGTCTGTGTCTGATCCAGCATGGTGGGGAGGGGCTTCTGTATCTCTGAGTTTGAGGAGATCACCTTGGGTCCCAAGTTGGAGGCTGGGTGGAGCTGGGTGGGGCAATGCAGGTCTCTGCCTGGTCCAGGGACAGAGAAAATGGTTGCAGTTGGCATTTCCCTCACTGAGGGTGGGGCTCCTCTCCAGCTCTCCCCAATCTTCTCTCTCCATAGATCTGATTGGGACTTTAGCTGCTTTGCTGCCACAGGTGATGGTGTGGGTAAGGTGTCAGGTGCCAGGTGATGAGAATCAGCTATATTAGGCTGGTTTGTCTTAGGAGAGTCCCGCGAATGACAGCCGATTCTGCATGCCAGTGATTCCAATCTCAGGGCAGTGGGAGGGTTGCCGTCCCCTCCAGAGGAGATCCCCAGGTGCATGAATCCGCGTCTCCTCTCAGACGGACTTTCACTCACCCACCAGCACACACCTACTCATGACAGAGTTTTTATGGACACTGGTTTTTGCGGAGACGCTCACAGTTTGACCTGTCCTGTCGCCATCTTGCCGGAAGTCCTCAAAAGACTGCATTCTAAAACAAATACATGACTCGCACATTTCACTTGGCTGTCACTGCTGTCAGAGCATATTCTACCACATAGCAGCATCAGTGAGCACATGTTCATTTGAAAAACATAAAGTTATGAGGTGTTTTTAGCCTTCTTTTTTTCTCACTTATTTTATCTTGTTCTGTTTCGTTTTTAGAAAAGTCTAAGAGCAAGTAAATATGAATGCAGACATTTAAATAATGTGAATAATTGAGATCATTTCTACAATTCTTTATTTTTCTAGGCCATGATGTACCATGTATAGTTGTTATATTTTTAGTTGTTTACATGTTTTTAATATGTCTGATTACTACAGTAACTAATTTTTATAAGTTCAAAACACTGGCCATTTTTTCATGTGTAATTCTATTGCAACCATTAAAAAAAATCTGAGATAAATATTATTTTCTCATTTTGTGTTGAAGGAGCTGAGTTTTAGAGAGAAACATCAAATTTCCCATACTCAAAAAACTATTGAGTGAACTTGATGAGAAAAGAAAGATCTGATTATAAATCTTCTGTCTCTAGCCACTAACATGTAGTAACTAACATACTTCACTATTGTTACTTCATCTCATTTCATGGTTAAACATTTCTTACAATGAATCAAAATGAGGATACTTTCCAGGTCCATAGAACAATGTTTGATACATTCATTATAACTTCAGCTGAGGAGAGAAGGGAGTAAAACAGGGTTAGTTCCGCTGACTAGTGCTGTTTTCACAGGCTAGTCCATTACTTATAGGCTAGTCACCCTGTTTTAGTTTCTGCACCCTTAAAGTGTCTGAGTATGCACTACAGTACATCCTAGGTCACTTCTGATGCAAAACCAAACATTCATCTAAGTATCTTGTGCAAGAGATTAGGAGTTTTTCGTTTTCATAAGAGCTTAGTGGAACTCAGATTCTGGTCAGCAATCTTGGGGACAAGGGTAGATTTATCATCATACATGTTCCTTGGTAGCAGGAAACTGGGCAGTACTATACTAGACCTGTACAGAAATGGGACACTAGACAGGTACTGACAAAAAGGGAAGAGATAAATGAATAACTAGTTCATGTGGCGTTTCTAAAGTTAGTCCCTAGATGGAAGCAGAGTATTAAAAATCTTGGACAGAAATAAAACTAGCCTGGCAAGAAGATTGTCATTTGCTGATTAACAATGGTGGTAAGCCATGTGGTTATCTGTTGGTTCAAACTATTTTTGCTGCCACTGAATCCTTCTCTCTTAAGTACCAGCTTAAGAATAGCTAGAAGACACATTTTGTCATGTTGCTACTCAGGTTAAAAAGTGTTGATGTTTCCTCATGTGTCTTAGTTGTTTTGCATTGCTATCACAGAATACCATAGACTAGGTACAGTCATGTATAATAAGCAGAAATGTATTTGGTTCCTGGTTCTGTAGGCTGAAAAGTCCAAGACCATGGCATTAGTGTCTGACCAATGTCATTATATTTCTTAGTTTTCTAGAAATATACAAAAGTTTGTCTCATTCCATCACCCAGGCTGGAGTGCAGTGACACACTCACAATCACTCCAGTGTTGACCTGCTGATGCCGGCGATGCTTTGCAAGTAGCCAGATTACAGGCACATGCTACCGTACCTGGCTAATTTGTGATTTATTGTAGAGATGAGGTCTCACCAATTTGCCCAGGCTGGTCTCGAATCCGCAAGCTCAGGCAATCCCCTCACCTCAGCCTCACAAAGTGCTGGGATTACAGGCTAAGCCACCGACCCCAGCCCAAAAGTCTTATATACTGACTCACCTAGTTCTTTGCATCTTGCAAGTAATTGATTAGGATAATTCAATGCAGATAGTTTGTATCTCTATAAATAGTTTATGCCATGGATTATCACTGCTCTCTTTACTACTACTCATGCAAATAAAAAAGCAGAGAAGTCCCATAATCTATTATCTGCAAAGTGAAGAACTAGGAAAGCTGATGGGTTAATTAACTCTGCGTCTGAAGGCCTGAGAAACAAGGGAGTCAATAGGTTTTTTTTGTTTGTTTGTTTGTTTTTGAGTTGGAGTCTCACTGTGTTGCCCAGGCTGGAGTACAGTGGCATGCTCACAGCCACTGCAGCCTCAACCTGCTGGACTCAGGTCTTTCTTCCACCACAACTTTCCAGGGAGTCAATAGTTTTAAGTCTGAAGTTTAATGTCTGAAGTTTCAGTCGGGCATGGTGGCTCACACCTACAATCCCAGCACTTTGGGAAGTGTAGGCAAGAGCATTTCCTGAGCCCAGGGGTTCGAGATCAGCCTGGGCAACATGGCCGAGACCTCATCTCTAAAATAAATTTTAAAAAATTAGCCAGGCATGGTGGCGTGCACCTGTAGTTCCAGCTACTTGGACATGAGATGGAAGGATTGCCTGAGCCAGCAGGTCGAGGATGCAGTGGCCATGAATGTGCCACTGTACTTCAGTTTGGGTGACAGACTGAGATTCTGACTCAAAAATTAAAAAATAAAGTCTGAAGGCTTGGGAAGGATTGCCAGTGTCATGTGAGAACAGAAGATGAATGTCACAACTCAAATAGAGAAAATAAATTATTGTGCTGGGATTCTAGAGAGTATATTTTCATCATAACTTATCAATACCTCTTCTGTTATTTTATAAGTGGTACACTAAATGAGATAAAGGATCAAAATGTCTATGGAAGTCATTCAGATAACAAGAATAAGTGAAGTGGGTTGGATTTAAGAGTTAACTACATTGAACTAGAGTGAGTTACCAGTGTAAAAAGTCAACAGTCACTCAGGCAAATAGAATATTGCTATATGGTGACAGGGGCCCTGTGGTATAAAATATTAAGTGCTTTTAATTTTAAATATCAGAATGAGAAATTTAATGCGAAAACTATCAAAGATAGAGCTAGAAGTTAACTCAATTTAAAAATTTGTTTTTAACCAGGGCACCAAACAGAAGTTTGTAAGCTTAACCTAGTGAGAGAGAAATAATAAAATCACACAATCTCAATGTAACCATTTATGCACTTCTAGTGTCTGAACTGTTCTTGGAAATTGAAGTAAGTACCCTCATACACGTTAGCTATTTTTGGCTCTGTGATGTCTTCAGGATGCTTCATGATTTAGCCATTATAATAATATAACTTTTGTACACAAAAATCATTTGAACACTACATGCATGAAGGTCACTCTTCTGGAAAATGAATATAACTGATAACGGTACTTGCCTTGAAAGAGCTGATTGACCATCATGGTAAGGGCATAAAAATTAAATGTGATTAGTTCAGGGATAAAAATGTGAACAAAGTAGCTAATCATATTCAGGAATCAAGTTAGTAAAAACAATAACCTTTAATTGGGTCTAGAAAAATAACTAGACATTTTCTAGAAGGACAAGAGTGGAGAGGACTTTTAGGTAACATAAACAGAACAGGTAGAGACTTCTTGAAAACTTTCAAGAAAATTCAAAGATATTACATACAGATGCAGGGATGCTTTGTTATTGTGGCCAATAAGACACTTAATGAGTGGTAAGCAGCCAGGGAAACTCAGTCTCCGTCACAGGCCATAAGTGTGAACACTTCTGAAAGTTACAGGTTAGCATGTCTTCGAATCTGTATTTGATGCATTTTTTTTAGGTTGTGTGTGTGTGTGTGTGTGTGTGTGTGTGTGTGTGTGTGAATTGCACTCATGTGAATATTATGCCTTAGAACTGACAATCAGTCGGGCTTGGTGGCTCAGTGGCTCAGCCTGTTATCCCAGCGCTTTGGAAACCCGAGGTGAGTGGATTGCCTGAGCCTGTGGGTTCGAGACCAGCCTGGGCAACTTGGCGAGACCTCATCTCTACAATAAAAAAAAAGAACTGACAATCTATGTTACTTTGAAATTGAAGTAACTAAGGTGAGTCCTGAGTCCTGCAGGCTAAAGTAGAGGGGGTGGGCTGGACCCTGGGGCCCACTCCCTACCACTTCTAACAGGCGGCCGGCCACCAATGGAGGTGCTGGTTTTAAAAAAAAGGTGGGGGGGGGGAGGAACCTGAAGTTCCAGAAACAACCACAAGAGGGAGATTATTTATTTATTTATTTATTCATTCATTCATTCTTCACTATCTCCATGCATAGCTTTCTGTGAGTCCCTTTGAAGTCACCCATCCCATCCACTGTCCTTTCTCTGTCTGCGCTTGCCTCCTGCCTCAGCCCTTTCCCATCCAGAGAGTCTATCTCCACCCCGCAGCTCCCAGGAGCCCTTGTTCTGGGGCCTAGAATGAAGCAAGGCCCAAATGTAGAGTCTCTAGTCAAAACCAGCGAAGGCTTTGAAATCCAACTTGTTGCCGTCAGGTTTCTTGCCTGAAGACACCCAGCCTGGACGAAATGTCAAGGGCATCTCTTCGGCGGCCTTGGGAGAGAGTTTGAGACACAGTCTCCCACAACAGATGGTCTCAGAGAATCCTCTCCACTCAAGAGGCAATCATCTCGTCTAACCCATAGCATCCCACATGGGAAAATGAGGCTTTCTACAGGAATCCTCATCCCACAGGCTCTCACGGGTTCCACAAACATCGGCAAATTGCCTTTTCTGGGACACAGCAGCAGAAAAACGGCAATGCCAACATCCAACAGACCTCCCGCATGAGGGCCTGGACAGTGACAGAAGAAGAGTGCCTGACATTCTTTCTACTCTGTGGTGTTCTAATCTGTGGGAGCCAAGGGACAGAAAGCGGGGAGAGAGTCCGTCAGCTGGTTCCCTTGTGCACATTTCTTCTTTTCCAAAGATCCTCCTAACTCCACCTACTGGTGGTTCACATCATGGGACTCTAGGACAGGCAAAGATGGTCTCTGAATAGATCCTCAAACTGATAGAGTGAGTGAAGGTGTGCCTTGAGATCACTGTCCTCTTCCTACTCTTCCTCTTCCTTTTCCTCCACTGCCACCATCACCACAGACCCAACTACTTTGGGAGGGTTGGGGCTCCAGAAAAAACAATCCCCCATGAAAGACGGTGGCATGCAGTGAGACTCAATACCCTTTAAGGCCAAGAGATTTATTAAAGCAGCGGCTACAGGAAGAAGGAAGAGGGTCTGTAACCGCCGGGTAGGGGAGGGAGAGTGAGAGAGAGCCCGCGAGAGAGGTCTGTATTTATCAATTTGTGAGGGGGTGGCCAGTGCTGTGCCAGGGCCTGGCAAAGGCTGGCCAGTGCCGTGTTAGGGTCTTATTGGAGGGAGCTATGAGGTAATATTCCTATAGGGAGATAATATTTGCTCATAGGTTTAAGTTTCGTGTGCGCAGGAAAAGCTGGAGTTTAGGGCCTTTGTAGTCTTTGTTTGGTTCTATATAGTGTTTAGCGCCATCTTGGAAGACGCCCTTCTGACTGTTCCCTGCACCCTTCATTCCCACCTTTTCTGTTTATTTGGGAGAGGGGCATCGTTATTCCTTCTGGCTGCTTCCTGCTGGATGTGGGCATTGTGGGGTGTGGTGGGGAAGGGGCACAGAGCCAGCCAGAATAGGCCCAGAGATAGGCGCTGAAGGTGAAGATTTCTGAAGGCGAGAGTTCTATGAAAATCCCTTGTAAATGTAGAATGGCGACTTGTTCCAGCCACTCCTCCAGCGGGCACGAGGGCGGTAGTAACCAGCTGTCTTGGAGTGGACTGTGGAGGTAGATAGAGAACCTGGAAGAGAACATATCTAAAAGAAAAGTTAAGTGATGTTTAGGGACAAGGTGTTGACTCCTCTATTGGGACAGGTTGATAACTATTGAGTAATAGGAGGTTAAGGTTTTGATTTGAGAGTTCAATTAAGCATTGTTGGAGAAATTTAAAGATACACGGGGCTATTAAACAAAAAACACAAATTAAAATGACAGCGCCTAGGAGTGGGGCCAGCCAGGTGACAAGAGGGTGTTGCAACCAGATGAAGGGAGAAGAGTCTGGCTGTTGGCGGCGCTGTTTTAATTCTTCACTTAGTTGGTTGAGGACATTTAGATTTTCTTCTACTAGGCCAGTCTTGTTAATGTAATAACAGCATTCCTCTCTGAGAAAGAGGCAAGTGCCTCCCTTGTCGGCTGTTAGAAGATCTAAGGCTCGCCTATTTTGTAAGGTGACCTGAGCTAATGAGATGATTTGGTGTTGTAAGGAGGCTAGGGACATTGCTGAGGCCTCTAATGCAAGTTGTAGTTTATTTGCTAGGTCTTGGGAGGAGGTAATGCTGTATGATAGAGCCCCACTGCCTAGGCCTGCTGCTGCCAGAGCAGAGGCAAGAGAGACTCCTGCGATTACAGGAAGAAAGACTGCCTGTTTCTGGTGGGGGTAGGATGACACTATCAGTGTTGCAGGTTTGTTTATCATGTATTTTGTTGCAAATTCCCCTTGTGTGTATAGGGTTAATTGAGGTACCAGGGTGACCAGGATACATGATGACTTAAAGGTTTTAGTAAGGGTGCCATTGCACCAGAGGAAGAAGCCAGGTGGGGCACAGGTAACGTTGACATGTGATGGTTGG
>NW_006986803.1:16343-16902 GCF_000164805.1 Carlito syrichta
TGGGAGAGGGATGTTAAAACATGGTAGTGAAGGTGTACATTGGGTTAGAGGTATAGGGAGTGTCCAATTTCCAGCGACCAGGACAGGGGAGACCCAGGATTGGCCGGACTTGAGGCATAGCCAGCAGTCCTTTGCTAGGTCGGGGTTAGTAAGGTTAAGCAGGGTATGGGTTTGGCTAAGGACAGGAAGAAGTTCCGGATCTGTCTGATTAGGGCCCCGGGGTTTTGGGAGGTTGGTGCACACCAATACCGGCCCATTGAAATGTTGAATGAGTTCTTCCATGACCCGCTTAGTGTTTTGCTGTTCAGCATAATCTTGCACCCCTCCCCTATCTGATCTCTCCACAGGAGGTCTGAGGTTCCAGCAGATTTTTTCTCCCTGTTTCCCGGGACAAGAATACCCAGAATGTTGTCCCAGGCTTCATCCTGTCCAGGCCTGCTGTTTGGTTGGTCTGAGGCAGACCGAGGCTTGCTCGTAGCAAGATGCCTGGACAAAAGAGTGGACGGATGAACATTCAGCAGGGCAAGGGGGTATTTTGTTTTGGGGTTTTGGTGGGGGG
>NW_006986803.1:16922-17667 GCF_000164805.1 Carlito syrichta
TGTCTGTTTTATGGAGGTTTGTAATATTGCCTCTTGTTTTGTTATTACAGGGGCTAGGTTTGGGATACTTGGCTGAATTTGGACATAGGTGTGGTAAATTTTGATGTTTCCTACTGGGGTGGAGTCTTGGATTCCGTTGTATACTTTGCCTACCACCCCCTTTTCCCACATGTTATCCCAGGGATGTTTGATGTTGAAGTAGAAGTGGTCTCCACCTTGTGAAGGGAGAAGAAAAATGTCTTTATCACCTTTAAACCTTTCTATCCTTATGGAGTG
Organism: Carlito syrichta; assembly: GCF_000164805.1. Lineage (NCBI taxonomy): Eukaryota > Metazoa > Chordata > Mammalia > Primates > Tarsiidae > Carlito > Carlito syrichta. The sequence goes on from NW_006986803.1 coordinate 17,199, forward strand.
CATCATGCAAGAGACTTTTGAGCACCCCCCCATAAATTTCAGGGTTTGTTTACAGTAATCTTGGGTTTGGTCAAAAAGAAAGCAGAATTGAGGTACTTTGTGCCACGTTAAAGTAATTGAGTGCATGGAAGAGAGAGACATGGGAATAGAAACTCGAGACTGGCAGCCATATGGCTGGCAGTCTGCTGTGGCCAGATGTTGGGTATGTGAGTGGCCTTCAGAAGTCCAGAACTCTTCTACAAAGAATCTCCAGTGAAATGGTGGGGCAGGTGGAGTTGTTTCACCGCTGAGCTGGGTTAAAATTAATAAGGGAAGGAGGGTTAGGCTGATGTACATAGTGTTGTAAGGAGTGAATCTTTATAAAAGACACTTAATAAGAATGAAGCTAGTTATAATGAGGAGGTATGTAATAGCCAACAAAGCTTTGGCTGTGGCTGGCCAATTTGTAGGTGTTGACCAAGTAAGTAAT
>NW_006986803.1:17687-18720 GCF_000164805.1 Carlito syrichta
TGGGCTGTGATAAGTTTTGCTGCTGTGGGAGTGGATAAAACTACTTGAAGAGGTTCAGACCACTTTGGGTTGAGGTGAGTTTTAGTTTCCGGGTTAGAAAAATAGACCCATTTTCCAGGAATAAGAGGAGGTGGGATTTGACCTTTGGACGAGACTGATAAGAGGAGGTTTTGATATTCCCAAATGTGGGAACGAATGAAGGACAAGAGGGGGTAAAGTGTGTGATTAGGTGTCAGAGGGGTTGTAGTGGGGACTCCTGGGGGCAGCGCTGGACGGCCATACATCACTTCAAAAGGTGAGAGTTGGGACGGGTTTTTTGGGAGAACTCTCATGAGGAAGAGGGCCAGTGGGAGGAGGGAGAACCAGTCTCGATGGAGTTCGAGGGATAATTTGGTGAGAGTGTCTTTGAGGGTGCAATTGGCTCGCTCAACCTTTCCGGATGATTGTGGGTGGTATGGGATATGGAAATGTCAGTTAATGTGGAGATCGGTTGTTAAGGATTGTACCACTCGCGAGGTAAATTCGGGTCTGTTATCAGACTGGAGAGATAAAGGGATACCAAACCTAGGAATTATGTGATTGGCAAGGATGGACCCTACAGTTGCTGCTCGTTTGTTTGTGGTGGAGTATGCCACTACCCATCCTGAAAAAGTGTCGACCAAGATGAGGAGGTATTCGATGTTGCGAACTGAGGGCATGACAGTAAAGTCAACCTGCCAGTCCGTACCCGGAAGCTGGCCCCGGGCCTGATGCGTGGGAAATGTTCCCAGTTTTAAGGGGTATGGGGATTAGTTCGCTGGCAGATAGAACATTGAGAGGTCATGGTTTTTATAAGCTTTATATGGTGGGGGTCGAGGGTGAAGAAGTTTTTTAGGAAGGACATTAGAGCAGAGGGATTGGTATGGAAGATTGAGTGTAGATATGGGATGAGGTCAGAGATAGAGTTGGGGTTTGGCGGTGGTGAATTAGTGGGAGGCGTATGGCTTAGGCCAGGGCAGGTAACAGCCACCATAGTGGGGATGGACCCCGAGGC
>NW_006986804.1:0-812 GCF_000164805.1 Carlito syrichta
ATGGAACAAACCGTGTTGCCCATCGAAGCTAGACTGGATAAAAAAATGTGGTACATATACACAATGGAATATTATGCAGCCATAAAGAAGGAGAAATATAAAAGATCTGAACAGACACTTCACAAAAGAAGACATTCGAGAAGCCAACAAACACATGAAGAAATGCTCAACCTCACTAATCATCAGGGAGATGCAAATCAAAACCACACTGAGATACCACCTAACTCCAGTCAGAATGGCAATTATCAACAACTCAAAAAATAACAGCTGCTAGAGAGGGTGTGGTGAAAAGGGAATACTTCTACACTGTTGGTGGGAGTGTAAACTAGTGCAAGCTCTGTGGAAAGCAGTCTGGCGATTCCTAAAAGCTCTAAAAATTGACCTTCCATATGACCCCACAATCCTCCTACTGGGAATATACCCTGAAGAACACAAATCACTCTATAAAAAAGATACCTGCACACGTATGTTTATCGCAGTGTTGTTCACAATAACAAGAACCTGGAAACAACCATGCTGCCCATCAAAAGAGGACTGGATTTTAAAAATGTGGTACATATACATGATGGAATACTACGCAGACATAAAAAAGAACAAAATCATGAATTTCACAGCAACCTGGATGGAACTAGAGTCTGTAATACTGAGTGACCTCTCACAGAAACAAAGATCAGAATATCACATGTTCTCACTCATATAATGGACCTTGAACATCCAATGTAATACTATAAGAAAATGACTGACGGTACTGGGAAACTATGGGGGGGAGGGGGATGGGATTATCAGTACTGATATCTGTCTGGGGCTGGGAA
>NW_006986805.1:0-809 GCF_000164805.1 Carlito syrichta
CTTTGGTATTGGTGGGTGCTGCCCGTGATTGACAGAAACCCCACTTAAATGGGCAGAGTGGAATGTTAGATAAGTTAGGTCCATGTAGTCCCTGTGTATGAAGTAACGTGAGCCGGCAGGCAAAGGGTTACATTAGCCCTTTAAGTTTCCATCCCAAGGTATGCTTAGGAAAGCTTGTTTGCTTAACATTTACATAATATAACATGGTCATTATGGGACAACAAAAGCCAAACTTAACAAAGTTTTAAATATGAGTGCTGCAAACACATACAGTGAATGTGGTGTAGAAAATCATATACTAATTCTGGGAATTTATAAAATATCACAAGCATATTATAGCAAGGTGGTTTCTTTTATAAAAGTCTTTGTTCCCTTCAGGTTTACATAGCCACTGCGTGTAAATTATCACTGGGATAAAAACCAGTGATAGAGAGCATCTGGCGCCTCTGAGTCTGCTGCCACCTTGTAGGAATGTCTGAAAGGGGCTTATCGCTTTATCATTTACATCCCATTGTAAAAGCAGAAGTTAGCCTACTAATTTGGGGCTGACAATGCTTAACCCAAGAGTTCTAAATACAAACACTACTTTTACAGCAAATAAGTTTCTTGGTTTCTTGGGTCTCTCAATAGCATGCTCTTAACCTAAATCTATTGTTGTCCTCTCATTCCCCCCTTCTCATGAGGGTAGAGTGAATCTAATCTTAGATTCCTTTAACATCATGTTGATATTGTTGTTTGAGGACCATAACGTGCACAGCATTTATTCTGGTTTTTACAAAAGTTATTAGTTTGTTTATAATATATGGACC
>NW_006986806.1:0-903 GCF_000164805.1 Carlito syrichta
CTCTTACCTCAGCCTCCCAAAATGCTGGGATTATATGCATCAGCCACCACGCCTGGCTAATATTTCTTTATGAGGGGTTCTAGGTGGACAATGGCATAGTTGAACAAATTCTGTACTCTAAGTCTAGTGCTGCCACTGACTGGTTATGTAACAGTGAGTAACTCATGACTCCCCATCCATAAATAACAAGATTGTACTAAATTGGTTTGTAGTGTGAATTCTAAAGAGTATGTGACAAGCAGTTTCCCATAGGTACAATCTAACACTTACTTCTCACTTCAAGTTTTGTTTTTCAGTTGGAGTCTCACTCTGTCATCCAGGCTGGAGTGCCGTAGCACACTCACAGTCACCCCAGCATCAACCTGCTGGGTTCCAACGATCCTTCCACCTCAGCCTTTCAAGTATCCAGAACTACAATCGTGTGCTACAATGCCCGGCTAATTTTGATTTACTGTAGAGACGAGGTCTCGCCAAGTTGCCCAGACTGATCTCGAACCTATGGGCTCAGGCAATCCAATTGCCGTGGCTTCCCAAAGTGCTGGGATTACAGGTTCAGTCACCTAGCCCGGCCTCTCACTTAGATTTTAGACCATCTGTTGCACTAGATAAGCCTGATCGTTAATTAAATGTTAAGGGTTTATATATTGAAACTGGAGCATGAGCCCTAAACAAATAATGTGTGCCCTTTTGAATTAGTTCATATTTTTGTGCTATCTTTACCACAAAATTTACCCTGATTTCTCCAGCTTGCAGAAGTATTTTCCTCCTTTGAAATTGCAATTGGACGTTATATATCCCTTTACATGTTATATAATTTTTTGTGTAATTTGCAAAGAATGAGTAACATGTAAATTGTAACTGTTTCATTCCTTGCATATATCGAATAATGTTTATCATTATTCA
>NW_006986807.1:0-348 GCF_000164805.1 Carlito syrichta
GGACCAGTGTCTCTGAGGGGCAGGCGCCCAGAGCCTCCCTGAGTGACCGGTGGCTTGGTGCCAGGTGCCGGGCTGGAGACGATGTAGCCAGGGAGGGAGCTGGGAGGGGGCTGGGACTTGAGACTCCCATGCATGCAGTGGAACAGCAGCAGCAGAGGACTGCAATATCTGGCCTTAGGAACTGAGGTAAAGTTTGTTGATAGGTGGGTGTGGCAATGGAAGTCTCTGCCTGGAGAATGGCGAGGCAGTTTAAGCAGATCTATTTTTCTCCACTTGTCTGTGTCCTCCGGCTTGAGGTCTCACGCTGAGTGCCTCAGCCAGGGTGGACCCGGAGTTCCAGAGCTCCAA
>NW_006986808.1:0-861 GCF_000164805.1 Carlito syrichta
TTGATGCTAGGGTAGCTGTGAGTGTGCCCCTGCACTCCAGCCTGGGCTACAGAGTGAGACTCCAATAAAGAAAAAGAAACCAATATCTGGGTATGAGTTATGCTCCAAGCTTACTGGATGTCACTGCTTCTAGTTCCTCTCACTAGATAATGCTGGCAACGTACCTATTGGAGCATGTGTGTGCACACAGACACTCACAGAGTTTTATGTCCTTATCTATGCATCTGCATGCATACATTAAAAACCGTGAGTGCATACTGATGCTGCCAGTCCCAGTTTTCTGCCACAGTGCTGTCACTTCCTTCTCAGAGGTGAGATACCCAGCTCTTACCCACTGGATCAATTCATTAGCGCACACACACACAGTTATCCTCAGAAATACAGAAAACTGTGGGAAATACAGTTTATTTATTTATTGGAAGTGGAGTGTCACTCTGTCACCCAGGCTGGAGTGCAGTGGCACACTCATGCCACTCCAGTGTCGACCTCCTGGGCTCTGGCAATTTTTTATTTATTGTAGAGATGAGGTCTCACCACATTCCCTGGGTTGGTGTTGAACCCGTGCAATCCACTAGTCTTGGCCTCGCAAAGTGTCGGGATTATGGACTGAGCCACAGAGCCTGGCCAGAAAACAGTTTTAAATGAAAGTACAATACTTGTCATTAGCTTCACAGCACATAGGCAAATTGTGTTTCCTAAGTTACTTCCATTCTTTTCTTCTCTACCATACAGAAGTAGGTAGGGAAGAAAAGGATGAAAGTAACTTAGGAGACAGAATTTGTAATTCATCTGTAATACTGTTGGGTTCATTTGTTACTGATGTTTGCTGTTTTATGTTTCTCAACATCCCATTTGATTTTT
>NW_006986809.1:0-980 GCF_000164805.1 Carlito syrichta
CATGCAATGGAAAACCAGTAGAGTGTGCTTTTGCCAACAAGAAGGAGGCAAAGCCTGCAAGCTGATGTTCCCTCATGGAGTAAAAGTCTGAAAAAAGGTCCTAAAATTCTGGCCTCTAATAACTAACTACCTTCTGAATCACACAGGAATTTTCACCCCATCATTCCCAACTATTCTCAGCATCAAATGTTCTCGGGTTCATATCTATAACCCCTCATCTCTTCATTTTCCTTTCCCTATTGTCTTTTTCTCCTATATGCAGACATGTCCATTAACTCACCCTCAAACACTAAATCTTTACTTTTTAACTGCCCAGCACATACATTTCTGAAATTTGTTTTTTCTTAACGTGATGATTTCAACATCACCATCTCTAACTCACATGAGTAGTCTGCTCTTGTAGAACTCTAGTTCACATTAGCCACACATGAAGCTATTGCAATCATATAAGCACTTCTCAATACCTCTTTGTTCCCAGTTCCTAACTCAGTTTACATAAAAGCCTCCAAGATCTCTCTCATCTATGTGTTACAAGTTTAGTCTTTAACACTTTCATCATCTCTGCAGATCTCAAAAATTACTCAGATCCATGCAGTCTTTCATATAAAGCAAAATCATGTGGGGTAAATGCATACACATCAATAGTACATGCCATACAGATGAGAGGATGCATGGAAAATGAATACCTACACACGTACAAAACTATGCTGCAAATACTCAGACACATCACACTCAGACAACTTCACAAAAAATGGCAGTCTCACTCTCTGTACTCAACACATAAAATTGCCAAAGAGACAGATAAACACAGACATGTACATACATCAGAATATACTCACGAAAGATGACAAACTATGTAATAGTGTAAGCACACCCTAAATTTCACCATGTTCACACCAAAATGGCACATGAAACACTCTCTAGCAACGTCAGAGAAAAACTTAACCTATTTCCAGAAGTACTAGCTTGGTCATAGTCTT
>NW_006986810.1:0-751 GCF_000164805.1 Carlito syrichta
TCCCATCACAGAGGAGTTCAGTCACTGTGGCAACAAACACAAAGGGGTTCTTGTCATTAGTGCTTATATTGTAGAGGAGAACCAGTCACTGGGACACCAATCACAAAGTAGGGCCATTCACAAAGGCACACATATTTGAGAAAGCCCATTACATGGGATGCCAATCACAGAGGAGCGTCAGTCCCCGGGGTACCCATTAAGAGAGCTCAGTCACAAGCCAGACTCTGTGGCTCAGCCTGTAATCCGACGCTTCAGGAGACTGAGATGAGTGGATTACCTGAGCCCGCGGGTTGAAGACCCGCCTGGGCAACTTGGCGAGACTTCATCTCTACAATAAATTAAAAAAAAACTAGCCAGGTGTGATAGTGCGTGCCTGTAGTTCTAGGTACATGGAAGACTGAGGTGGAAGGCATGCTGGAGCCCAGCATGTTGAGACTGTGGTAGCCAGGAGCGTGCCATGGCACTCCAGTCTGTATGACAGAGTGGGATTCCAACTCAAAAAGAGAGAGAGAGAGAGAGAGAGAGAGAGAGAGAGAGAGAGAGAGAGCTCAGTCACTAGGACTCCAGTCACACAAGAGGGTCAATAACTGAGGCAGCCATCACAGAGACAAAGCCAGTGGGTTATTCATTACAGATATGGGCTAGTCACTGGGGCACCTATCACTGAGGAAGTAGAGTGACTTTGTCACCTATCCCAGAAGCGGCTTAGTCTTCAAAGCGTCCATCATAGAGCAGGGCTAGTCACTGGGGC
>NW_006986811.1:0-4615 GCF_000164805.1 Carlito syrichta
TCTCACCCCCAAATATGAAACTAAGCCTTTAGGAAATTGCAAAAATCTGTTTAACCCTATTTAGTCTTTAAAGATATTCAGCCCAAGAAATGAATAATTAATCTTCTACCTATTTGCTTTGATTATAATTTTAATGATCAATGAAAATATAGCAAATGTGTAATTAATGATAAAATCTTTAAAGATAGTATTTTTTTTTTAAATTAGTTTAGAATTTGGTTCCGGTCTTGAATGACACCACTAACTATAGTTTTACACACTTTATTCTGTGAGCTTAATAATCAGGCAGAGGACAATTAGACCATGCATAACATCACAAAGCTTAGTGATTATTTTCTCCATAGACAACCAAAAAATATTTAACTAAACTTAGCTATATTATGTAGGGTCAACATCAAGTAAGTTGAAGTGCTATATTTTGTGATTATCTCTTTCAAGAAAGAGAGAGAGAGAGAATTTGAGTTACATAGAATGTGAGTATATGACTCTCTTTAAATAGTGTGAGAAACCAGCTTCAAGAGCACATTAGCATTCAGCATAATGTATTGAGTTAAGTTCAAATTTTTCCTGTATTACTATGTGAACACTGTTTGACAACTGTTTCAGCACATAATTTCTTTCTTTCCAGCTTATGATTCTTGTGGGCTGAAAAGAAAATTATGCATATGAACCTAATTCTTTAGTTATCTTTCAATAATACCTAAGGTAGCAGCCAAGTTGCCTCTCTGTTATCAGACAGAAAATGGCTTGTCTTCCATTCAGCTGTGCCAGGAACCCTAGATATGTGCTTTCAGAATCAAGACTTTGAAGCAATGATAATAGCTACTATTTACAGATCATCTATTTTATACCAGACACTGCAAGTTTCCTTACTGGATGTTTTTCTTTTATTTGATTTTTAAAAATTTTAAATAATTTTATAAATTACTAAAGTAATGCATGTTTTTCCCCACAAAGTAAAACAGAGTTATATAAAGAAAAAAATAATCAATGATTTCTGACAATATCTCCCTCTCACTCTATCCCACTGGTCACCACAGTGAACACTTCCCCTTTTCCTGATGCTCACGTTCGCTTGATATTTCAAATCCTCTCATGATCTCTATAAAGTTGGTGGCTTTATCTTCATTTTATACATAGAGAAAGTAATGCCCAAAAAGATTAACTCTGAAAAATGAAGCATCAACATAGAGGTCTCTTGTAACCAACCACACTGTTTTCATTGGGATAAAGAATCCTGGATAATTAAGAAGCCCAAGGGAAAAACAAAAGTGTTTCTGGAAACATGAAGAAGCAAAGCCTCCTTCTTTATTGCCAGACTCCTCTGAGCAGTAACCCCTATGGCCACATCAGTCATCTTCCTCCTTTCCTGCTCCACTAACAGGGCAGGAACACAGATCAGTGCCTGTGTCCCCTCACCCTGGAGGGCCCTGTGCTCCTCCAAGGGTGATTGTTGACTAGCTACTTGGTATTGATATAGCTTTGTGGTTCAAATCTGGGTTTTTTTTCAATTTAATTTCAAAGATGTGGGATACAATTCAGGATTAAGTATATGAACTGTCATCGTACAGGTAAAGTTTGGGCCTCTCTTTGGTCCCCATTTTGCCTGGTTTGAGATCAGGTAACCTTTTCTTTTTTTTTTTTTTTGAGTTGGAGTCTCACTCAGTCGTGCAGTGGCCACTCCCAGCCACCGCAGCCTCGCCTGCTGGGCTCTGGTGATCCTTCCGCCTCAGCCTTCCGAGTAGCCAGAATTACAGGCATGCGCTACCACGCCCAGCTGGTTTTTTTGATTTATTGTAGAGATGAGGTCTTGCCGCCCAGGCAGGTCTTGACCCGCGGGCTCAGGCAATCCATTCACCTCAGCCTCCCAAAGGCGCGGGATTACAGGCTGAGCCACCGGACCCTGCTAGGTAACCTTTTCAATGTTATATGCCCCATCTCTCCCTCCATTGTCAGTTTCTGGCTACTGCCATTTCCTTTCTTATAGTATTATGGTAAACGTTTAGGGTCCACTTATGAATGAGAACATGTGATACTCAGTTCTTTGTTTCTGAGATAAATCACTGAGTATGATAGACTGTAAATTCATCTAAGTTGCTGCCAAGTCCAACATTTTGTTCTTTATGACTGCACAATATTTCATTGTGTATACCACATTTTTAAAAATCCAGTCCAGTTTTAATGGGCAGCATGGTTGGTTCCATGTTTTAGCTATTGTAAATAGTGCTGCAATAAACACAGCATCTTATTTTCTTTCCTTGTTTTAGAATTAAGGTCTTGCTCTAAAGGTCACCCAGGCTGGAATGCAGTGGTATGATCATAGCTTCCTACAGCCTCAACACCTGGCTGGACTCAAGTGGTCCTCTCAGCCTCTACAGTAGCTAGAAATGCAGGTGTGTGCCTCTATACCTGGCTAATTTTTCTTTCTTACTTACTTACTTTCTTTTTTTTTTGTAGAGACATTGTCTTACCAGGTTACCCAGGTCTCAAACCACTGGCCTCAAGCAATCTTCCTCCCTCAGCCTCCCAAAGTGCTAGAATTACAGGCCTGAGTCACCATGCCCAGCCTGGGGGGATTTTTGGGCAGCAAATTATTCACCACTCTTGGATTGTTTAAAAAAGTATTTGTTTATCCAACATAAACTTCAGAGACTATTATTATATTTGGGGTGTCTTTTTTGTTCATAATCATGCCCTATTAGAACAAACTGCAATGATGAATTAACAAACTATCTAAACTAAAATAACTGCATAAATGTGGACTTTTAAGACTGATTCCTCACCTTTCACTTATATTTTGTTCTCAAATAAATGAATAATGAAAAGAAAAACAAGCATATTTTCCTACCTAAATAGAGCAACTGGGTCTCCTCTTTTTAAACAAAGGCAGCATTTTTCTGAAAGCCCAGATATGGACACTCACTCCATTGTGTAAAGGTCTTATCTGGTTTGCTTTCCAGCCACATGATGAAGTCTGGTGCAATACCCTGATTCCATTGACTTTCAAATGCAACAAAATCCACCTGGCCATAGAAAACAAGTCAAGAAATGCATGTGGAGTATGCTATCTTTTTACATGGCATGGCTTTGACCTTGGAAATGAAAGAAATTCCCCAACACACCCCATGCCTGTACCTATGGTGTACTCTGATAGCTATTTACCTAGGGAACAATGCCTGCTGCCTAAATCCCCTGTCTGTGATCTCACAAGCTAATCAGAGTCAGCCATGGTCAATAGCTGAATGAAAGAACTCCAAAAAAAAAACAAAAAAAAACCTCGGGCTGCCATAAGTCATCTCAGTGATTTGTCGGTTGTACTGGACTTTCAGAGAGTTAGAATGCCCTGCCCCAGAGTAGTGCCTGGGAGCATTATTTAGGTAAAGGATCCTGTCTCTCTCTTTTTAATTTTTTTAATTTTTATTTTTTAATAAATATTTGTGTATATGAGATAAATATAGATAGCAAAATAGTTACTATAGTGAAGCAGATTAACATATCCATCCTCTCTATAGTTACATTTGTGTGAGTGGCATGGATGGCTAAAATCTACTTATGTATTTTATTTTAGATTTGGGGTACACATGCATATTCTTTACATGGAAATAGTATGTAAATCTATTTATTTAACATAAATCCTAATACAAGAAAATAAAATTTTATCAACTATAGTCCCCATGTTGGACATCAGATTTGTACATCCTAGATGTGTGCTACTTTGTATCCTCTGACCTTTATCTCCCCATTTGAATCTGGTTAACCACTACTTTATTCTCTATTTCAATATATTTGATTTTTTTTTAAAGATTCCACATATCTCTCTCTCTCTCTCTCTCTCTCTCTCGCTCTTTCTTACTCTATTTTTTAATTTTTATTTTTTGAGTCAGAGTCTCACTCTTGCCCAGGCTGGAGTACAGTGGCATGCTTATGGCCATTGCAGTCTTAACTTGCTAGGCTCAGGAGATCCTTCCACCTCAGCCTTCCAAGTAGTTGGAAATATAGGCATGCACCATCATGCCTGGCTAGCTTTTTGAATTATCATAGAGATGAGGTCTCGCCAAGTTGCCCAGACTGGTCTCAAACCCGTGGATTCAGGCATTCCTCTCACCTTGGACTCCTAAAGTGGCTGGGATATAGGCATGAGTCACCACACCAGACCAATATTTTTCTTTCTGTTTTTGACTTATTTTACTTAGAATCTTATTTTTAGATAAAGACTCTTAATAACTTTTAAAAACAGAATACCAATTCCATATTCTATAACCATTAAAGAACAGCCTTATGGACAGATATAATAATTCACAGCAAATCTGTTCATATAGAAATTAAAACCAAAAATATTTGTTAATTTTCATCCCAATCCACTTGCTCTTCCGTACTTTGCTGCTTAGGTGCAGTGAATGAAAGGGACATCCTGGAAAGTTAGAATGCAACTGGTAACTAAGTATGAAAATTGGAATGTATATAAATAATGGAAGAAAACTGAACTGGTGGTTGACCTGCTGGGTTGGATAGTACTGGAATCATTTGGCTGATGATGCTAATCAGTCCCCAGTGTGTTTTGAAATGGTAGCACAGTAATCAAATAAGTTTAGTAAAATTCCTTGTGTTTACAGAG
>NW_006986812.1:0-748 GCF_000164805.1 Carlito syrichta
CCCACTCCCTTCAGACCACCTCGGACTCTGGGATGGGCAGGCGGGGTCACCCGCAGAGCCCACACTGAAGGAGAGCCTGGCACAAGGGTTTGTCTCCACTGGAACGTCCAAACCTACACCCACCTCGTTCCCAGGGTGGACCAGCTTGCTCTTCACAGGGTCTGCCTTGCGGAAAGCAAGGTCATGACTCTCAAATCTGTTGGGGGGCGTGGATGGCCGGGCGACTCACTCCTGTCTCCTCGGTACTCAGGGAGGCCAAGACGGGCAGATGGTTAGAGCCCAGGAACTCGAGACTAGGCTGAACACCATAGCAAGCTCCCACCTTGACCCCAAGCAAAACCCAGGCCTCATATTACGATCACCTCTGGCCCAGAGTTCAAGACCAGGTGGGAAGACCAGGATGTCAATCAAATGGAAAGCCTGTGTTCACAGCAGTTTTGGAGGCCCAGGCCGAGAAGATGGCCCGAGTTGGGCGGTTTGAGAGCAACGTGGGGAACCTAGTGAGAAAAGAAAAGAAAAGAAAGAAAGAAAGAAAGAAAGAAAGAAAGAAAGAAAGAAAAGAAAGAAACACAGAAACAAAGATAGAAGAAAGGAAGAAGGAAGAAGAAAGAAAAAAGGAAAGAAAGATATCCATTTTCATGCAATCCTTCTGCCCTCTGTCCTCCCCCCTGGCCCCCCACATGTGAGGGTCCCTCAAACTTTGTACATTCATACCCATCCCCCCCAAATGCTGCCCCTGCTTTGATGC
>NW_006986813.1:0-434 GCF_000164805.1 Carlito syrichta
GAGCCGTGGGAACTTCCGCACCAAAGTGCAAGCATCCATGTGGGGGGATTGAGGGTGAAAGGTTCTGAACTTGGGGGACATTCACATGTGATTGACCGGCAGGGAAGGACTGAGGGCAGAAGTTTTGCAGAAGAATTGTTTTCTTTCTTTCTCTTTTCTTTTCTTCCTTCCTTCCTTCCTTCCTTCCTTCCTTCCTTCTTTCTTTCTTTCTTTCTTTCTTTCTTTCTTTCTTTCTTTCTTTCTTTCTTTCCTTTCTTTTTTTCTTTCTTCCTTTCTTTCTTTCTTCCTTTCTTACATGTATTTCCTCACTTGGGTGCCCAGGCTGCTCTAAAACCACCCAACTTGGGTCAAACTCTCATCCTCAGTCTCCCAACTCCAGCTATCACAGGCTTTCTATTTGATCAACATCCTGGTCTCCTGCCTCATCTTGAACT
>NW_006986814.1:0-746 GCF_000164805.1 Carlito syrichta
CTCACATGTGATTGACCGGCAGGGAAGGACTGAGGGCAGAAGTTTTGCAGAAGAATTGTTTTCTTTCTTTTTCTTTTCTTTTCTTCCTTCCTTCCTTCCTTCCTTCTTCCTTTCTTTCTTTCCTTTCTGTTTTTCTTTCTTCCTTTCTTTCTTTCTTCCTTTCTTACATGTATTTCCTCACTTGGGTGCCCAGGCTGCTCTAAAACCACCCAACTTGGGTCAAACTCTCAGCCTCAGTCTCCCAACTCCAGCTATCACAGGCTTTCTATTTGATCAACATCCTGGTCTCCTGCCTCATCTTAAACTCTGGGCCAGAGGCAATCCTCCTGCCAAGGCCTGTACTCATTCAAGGTTTTCTTGGTTTTGCTTGGATGTCGAGGTGGGGGCTTGCTATGGCGTCCAGCCTGGTCTGGAGTTCCCAGGCTCTGACCATCTTCCCGTATTGGCTTCCCTGAATGCTGAAGACACATGCGTGAGTTGCCTGGCTGTCCCTGCCCCCCTGAAGATTTGAGAATCATGCCCTTTCTTTCCCCAAGGCAGCCTCTGGGAGAAGCGAGTGGGTATACCCTGAGGAACAAGGTGAGAGGAAGGGTTGGAGACCCAGCATAGACATGCCCATGTGCCAAGTGCTCCCTCAGCGGAGGGCATGTTGGGCTACACCAGCCACAATCTCCAGGATCCCAGGTCATCAGTAGGGAGAGGACCTCGCTATGGGACCCTGAGAGGGGTGTTGAGGCCAAGTGCAA
>NW_006986815.1:0-953 GCF_000164805.1 Carlito syrichta
TCCAACCCAACCCGATGGCTGCCCCTGCTTTGGTCCGAGAGTTACAGAGGCTCCCTGACTGGGTTCCTGCCAGTTCTCCTCTCCGAGGTGAGAAATGTGTCCCAGGTGGTCCGGGCCTCCTACTTGGCAACAAGGACCTTTTGCCAAGAAAGTCCAGGGACACATCCTTCACCCGGCAATATTTCTTCCCCCCAAGTCCCATATTTCTGTCTCTAAAGCCAGTCGCCCTATGAACACACCACACGCAGTTGAAAATCTGTGTACAATTCTGATGATTTTGGAGACAGGGTCTGGCTCTGTGGCCCAGGCAGGAGCCCGGGGACACGACCGTCATTCACCACCAGCCTCAAAATCATGGGCTCCAGTGATCGTCCAGCCTCAGTCTCTGGAGTGTCCAGGATGACGGGCACCATGACCCCAGACCCCCAGTTTGGATAGATGCAGAAACGGGTTATCCCTGCATGGCCCAGGCTGACCTGGATCTCCTGGACTACAGCCATCCTCCTTATTCGAACTTCCAGAACACTGGAATTCCAGCCGAGGGCTGCCATGCCTGACCTTCTGGTTTGTTTTCGACGAAGGATGGAGGCTAGGCTCGGGGCACCCACCCCTCCGCCCTCCTCGATACCCATGGTGGACATGCTGGCTCTTCCCAGGGGATGCCTCTGGAAAAGGGAGGACGACACTCTCAAACCTTCAGGGGGTGAGATCAGCCGGGTAACTCATGCATATCTCCTCAGCACTCTGGGAGGCCGAGATGGGAAGACAGCCAGAACCCAGGAGCTCAAGACCAGAATGGACACCATAGCAAGCACCCACCTCAAACCCAAGCAAAACCCAGAAAACCTTGGATGAGGGCAGGCCTCGGTGGAGGATCCTCTCCAGCCCAGATTCAAACCAGCCTGAAAACCAGCATGTTGACCAAATGCCAGTCTGTGATCCCAGCAGTTTGG
>NW_006986816.1:0-485 GCF_000164805.1 Carlito syrichta
CGCTCACCAACTAACAGGTCAACTAACTTGTTGGCTCGCCCGAAGGCCAACAGATCGGCTAACCAGTCATTTGCTCACCAGCCAACAAGTTGAGTCAGCTCACAGGTCAGCTCACTCACCGGCTGACTAGTTATGGCAGAGCACACGTAGGCTCATTTGCCGGCCGACTAATTAATTCAGCTGACCAGGTGACTCATTCGTGAATGACTAGTTAAGTCAGCTCACATGTCGGCTCACTCTCTGGCTGACTAGTTAATTCAGCTAAACGTTAGGCCTACTAGCCAGTTCACTAACTAAGCAAGCTAACCAATCGGCTGACTAGTGGGCCAACAAGTCAGCCAACAAGCTAGGTCAGATAATTAGTCAGTAGACTACTTAGGTCAGCTAAGTAGTTGGCCGAATTGTCGGCCAACTAGTTATGTCAGGAATCTTTCCAGCCAACTACTTAACCAAGCTAACTAGGGATCCAACTCTTCAGTCAATGA
>NW_006986817.1:0-626 GCF_000164805.1 Carlito syrichta
CCCGCTGCCATTGGAACGACTGGACAGTTTTGACTGCATTCTAAATGGTCCCACCACCGCCACTGTCGCCACTGCCGCCCCTCTCACCACCGCCACTGCCGCTGCCATTGCCGGTGCCACCACCGCCACGGCCTCTGGGAGGGGTAGCATATCGCACCACGTGGCCTGAGGAGATCCACAATGAACCGCTTCAGGGAAGATCTGCTGGGATCGCTGCCACTTATCCTGCGTCCGAGACTGTCCTGCCCGCCCAGCGTGGGGCTCCTGTTGCCTACTCGGAGGCAGGCAGCCATCTTGTTCCTTTCCGGCCCCACCCCCTCTGGGGCGAGCAGATGAGATACCACCACCTGCTGGCGATTCAAGGTAACAACACTGAAACGGGAGAAACAAACTTGATAAAGACATAGACCAAACTGCTGAAGGAAGGTTAATCTGAACTGTCCTTCACAGCAGATCAGGGGCAATTGACTCTGACTGCAAAAATAATTTGCCAGCTTGAAAAGAAAACTAGAAATCAGACCTGAAAGGACACTGGACTTATACGAAAGGTCTCAGAGCGTGCTTCATTGATTCTATCAGTTTAATGACTTAATTTCTATTCCTACTGCATTGTTCCCTTTTTTCTT
>NW_006986818.1:0-723 GCF_000164805.1 Carlito syrichta
AAAATCTGTGTACAATTATGACGAATTTGGAGACAGGGTCTGGCTCTGTGATCCAGGCAGGGGCCAGGTACATGACCATCGTTCACCACCAGTCTCAAAATCACGGGCTCCAGTGATCTTCCCGCCTCAGCCACTGGAGCATCTGGGACGATGGGCACCATGACCCCAGACCCCCTGTTTCAATGGGTGTGGAAACCAGTTACCCTGCATGGCCCAGGCTGGCCTTGAGCTGTTGGGCTACAGCCATACTCCTGATTCGGCCTCCCAGAGCATGGGCTGCCACTCCTGGGCTTCTGGTTCGTTTTTAACGAAGGATCAAGGTTGGGCTCTGTGGCTCAACCTCATCATTCCAGCATTTTGTAAGACAGAGGCCAGTGACCGGTCAGAGTCTGTGGGTCCGAGATGTGCCCGGGTAACTCAGTGAGAACTTGTCCCTATCCTCCAATACAAAAGAGCTCAGCGTGCTGGTGCACGCCTGTCATTCCAACTTCTTGGAAGGCTGGTGGGGTACAGCTCGCCAAAGCCCTGTGGGCTGATGTTGGGCTGACCAGGAGCGAGCCACTGCCCTCCAGCCTGGGCAGAAGAGTGAGACTCCGACTCAAAAAAATAAAATAAAATGAAAGAAAATAAGAGCATCCATTTGTGTATGCAGTTTGGTTTTATCATTAACAGAGAGATATTGGGGAAGGAGGCCTCAGCAACGGACCTAGAGTTCCCAAAAGG
>NW_006986818.1:1716-2689 GCF_000164805.1 Carlito syrichta
AAAATTCTAGTGGATACATTGTAACAAATTTGAGGGAAAACAGTGTTTCACCATGGTTAGAACAATAATCAAAACAAAATAAATACATCTGGGTTTGAAGGTCAAACTCTATGTAACTAAAAATATACAAAGAACTTGAAAAGCAAAATAAATTGGCATCTGTATTACTTAACAACAGAGTCAGTGTTCAACTTTTCACATAAGCCGATGACATTCCTACTTCAGGTAACCCTCACCTGCTGGAGCTGGACTCTGGCAAGTGGTGACCAAACAGGAACCTGAATTTAAGTCTTCCTTTAATCAGAAGGGATACTTACTTAGGGTGCTTCAGAACCCTCTGTAGAGACTGGTAGAGTTAGAAAGTGTAAGCAGTTTTAGAGCTGTGAAACGATCATGGATCACAGTGAATCTAAAGTTGTTCATAAGTATTTTGATGCATATGCTTTCTAAAAGAGAAATTAAAGATTCCTCTACACGATTATCTCATTTTCTACAATTTATGCAAGTATAGTGCCCCTGGTTCCTTGAAGAAGGCATCGTTAATCTAGAAACATGGACAAGGTTTGGGGAAAAATTGAAAGTGTATTACACAATCCACGGTCTGGAATGAGTGCCTGTAGATACTTCTGCATTATGAAATATAATTAGAGATGTCTTAGATCGACAGAAAAATGTTGATAAAATATCCATTAAAGTAAAAGAGGGACCAGGTGAAAGAACTCCCTTACTTACCCTGTTCCTTCCCTGGCAATGTTAGCCACTGCCCCTGTTGATGATGATCATCTACCCCCTGAGGATAAGGAAAATTTAAAAGAAGAAGCAACTAGGTGTCATGAAGAAAAATATCCAGATAATTTAAATTTCCCCTTGGCACCAAAAGACCTCGGCAAGTAGTACCAAGGGGGGAGGGATTGTGATTTGTGACTGTCTTGATTTAAGAGAAGAAAATTGTCTTTCTATGCTGATTCCTGTT
>NW_006986818.1:4711-5659 GCF_000164805.1 Carlito syrichta
TAGCGAGACCTCATCTCTACAATAAATCAAAAAATCAGCCAGGCGTGGTAGCACGCGCCTGTAATTCCGGCTACTCGGCTGAGGTGGAAGGATTGCCGGAGCCCAGCAGGTCGAGGCTGCGGTGGCCAAGAGGGCCACTGCACTCCAGTCTGGGTGATAGAGTGAAACTACAACTCAAAAAAAAAAAAGCTAAGGCAACTGATAGCCCCTCTTACCTTGCCAGAACGGCAAATGACGAGATTACTGGTTTCTTAACTTATTGATGCCTGGGGACTCTGACCATAAATTAGCAAACAGCGCTGAGGAGGACCACCTGAGCCTTGCAGATTCAGGCCCCGGGAACCATGATTGTGCCGCCATGCCCCCGCCCGACCGATAGAGAGTCCAGTGACAAAAAGACACTTTCCTGGAGCATCACAATGGGCGTCCACAGCTCCCCAATTAAAAGTCTGTGTGGGCAAAAGACGATTGAGTGATTGGGAAAGGAAGGGGTCCTCCCACTGCCAGAATGTGGCATACCTGGCGACTGGAACCTGGACTGGCAATGGCATTGCTGGACTGCCTTGATCGCTTTGTGACTGATGGCTGCCCTAGCTCAGGGCAACCTCTTCTGTGAGCTGGGGTGGTCTTGAACCTAGGAGCTCAGGTAATCTAATTCAGCCTCCCAGAGCACTGGGATGACAGGCCTGGGTCCCTGTGCCTGGCCTCCACACTCCTCTCGGGGCCCCAATGTGAGGTCCACTCCCTTCGGATGACCCAGGACCAATGAGAGAGTGTCTGGAGTCTCCCGCTGAGGCTTCCATGGGGCGAGTGACTGTCACAGGGGCATGTCTCCACCAGGGCACCCACCTGTCCTCCTGTCTCATTCCCAGGGTGAACCCACTTGCTTCCACCATTGCCAGCCTCAGGGAAAGGGAAGGGGTGACTCTCAAACTTTTGGGATACAAG
>NW_006986819.1:0-735 GCF_000164805.1 Carlito syrichta
CGTCTTGCTAAGAGATAGCCGTCAATCAGGTTTTCTCAGTAGGAATCTGGATAATGGGTGTCCTCATATGCATGACACTGCACTGTCTATGGCTAAGGAAGAATAAGGAATCTGGTTTACACGTGTCCGCAATCCCCAAAAAAGCTCAGGGTGTCTTGCTAAGGGCTAAACACGAATTTGGGTTTTTGAATCATAATCTAGGGAAATGAAATCCTCATATACAGGCAACTTGACGGACTTTTCGCAAGACAGAATAAAGAATCGTTGTGACATGTGTTCTCAATACCCAAAAAACTGCACGGCGTCTTCCTAAGGTCTAAACAATCATCAGGGTTTCGATGTATGTATCTGGGAAAGGGAGTACTCATATACAGGCAATTGCACGGCTGTTTCTAAAAATAAGAAATCTGGGTTATATGAGTCCTCAGTCCTGAAACTCTACAGGGCATCTTGCTGACAGATAAAGAAAAATCAGGGATTCGAGTCGTGAATGTGAGTAATAGCAGTCCTCACATAAAGGAAACTACATGGCCTCTTGCTAAGAAACAAGAAGAAATCTGTTTTCCTCTGGTTCCTCTATCAAAAATCTCTATGGTGTCTTACTAATGATTAAACAAGAAACAGGGTTTCGAAACATGAATCTAGGGAAAGAGAATCCTCATACACAGGACACTAAACGGCATCTAACTAAGAAGATAAAGAATCTTTGTTGTACGAGTCCTCTATCCATAAACT
>NW_006986820.1:0-674 GCF_000164805.1 Carlito syrichta
CATACTTTTAAAAAAATAATATTAGGAGAAACTTGGAAGCAAAAGGTAGGAAGAGTCAGACGTCTGTGGTCAAGTTGTCATCTTACCCCAAATCCTTGCATTTTGCATACATAATCCATACATAATAAGAGCTATGTAGATGGAAGAGCAGAGTACAAATTAGCAGGAATTTCAGTTCTAATATTGGCATGTGAAAAAATGTACCTCTTGGTCATGATTATCTTTGAAATTTTTTTTCTGAAGCCTGAACATAACCTTTTGATAAGTCCAACCCAATCATTACTTTTTCTTCCCATGTTAGAATAGCAGAAGCAGTTGACTTTTATTTAGAGGTCAATAAATATATATTACATAATATATAGTATTGCTATAATGATATAATAAATCTATCTATAATACACAATACTTTATATATTATAGTATATATTTATACATTTTATTATGTATCACATATATGATATATAAATGCTATATATAATATATCACAGGTAATAATTTTATATTGTTGCATATTATATATAATAGTTTTATATATTTTGTATTTGCAGATTCTCAGGTCCCTCTCCAGAATCCCAAATCTGAAATTTTGAGACCAGACCTAGCACTTTGTTTTAACAAGCCCTGCAGTGAGTTTGATATTTTGCTCAGCTTGAAAATCACTAATATTGTCAATT
>NW_006986821.1:0-883 GCF_000164805.1 Carlito syrichta
TGTTACCTTTTTTTTTTTTTTTTTTTGAGTTGGAGTCTCACTCTGTCGCCCAGACTGGAGTGCAGTGGCCGCTCCCGGCCACCGCAGCCTCGACCTGCTGGGCTCCGGCGATCCTTCTGCCTCAGCCTTCCAAGTAGCCGGAATTACAGGCATGTGCTACCACGCCCGGCTGATTTTTTGATTTATGTAGAGATGAGGTCTCGCTGCCCAGACGGGTCTCAAACCCGCGGGCTCAGGCAATCCACTCACCTCAGCCTCCCAAAGGCGCGGGATTACAGGCTGAGCCACCGAGCCCGGCTTGCTGTGTTACCTTAAAAGATTTTTGCTATCTTTTCTCACTCTTTTTCTGTAAACTGTAAAAAATGACTTTCAATATTTTCCCAATTCAGAAAGTAATATCTATGTATCTATTTAGATCTATCTATCTATATTAGTAGGTAGAAAAATATAGAAAAACATGAAGAAGAATCTTTAAAAAATCTCAAAGAAGAGAGAGACTTCTGCAACCCAGTTACAACACCCAGCTAAAATTTTTCAAATTGTGATATAGTTTCTTTCAGTCACTCTTTTTATTTCCTGTCTGCTTCTCTTCCTACCTGCTTCTATCCCTGCCTCTGCTTCTCCATCTTTTCTTCCCTTCTTTCTTTCCTTCTTTCCTCCCTCCCACCCTTCCACATTCTTCAGAATTTCTATTTAGCATCTGAGGATCACCGTTGCACTACCCTTAAGCTGTGAATACTAGATTTATATCTGCAGACTATGAGCTAGGAGGGGAGGGGATTCAGCCAACTAGTAATAAATATCGCATCTCCTCCCAGAAGCCTTCCGTTGGCCCCTCTTTACCTCCACGGGTATAATCCCTCTCTTGTCTTCACTACCTCCA
>NW_006986822.1:0-2828 GCF_000164805.1 Carlito syrichta
GAAGGAAGCCAAATCACAAGGGAGTCTATCACAGAGGAGGGCCAAACATTAGGATATTCTTCACAGAGGATGCTGAGTCACTGGGGCACTCATTATGGAGGAGAATCAGGCACTCAGAAATTCATCACAGATGTGGGCTAGTTATTGGGGCATTAATTATAGAGGAAACCCAGTCACTTGGATTTCCCCAAAAGAGAAGATCCAGTCAATCAGGAAAGAGGGCCAGTAAATGGGGCATCTATCTCAGAAGGTTGATCACTGGGACACCCATCACAGAAAAGAACCAATCACTGGAACCAATATCAGAGGAGGGTCAGTCACTGGAGCACCCATCCTGGAGGACAGCCAGTGCCTGGAGCACCCATCACAGAGGAGTTCAGTCGTTGGTTAACCCATTGCAGTGGAGGACCAGTCACTGGGGAACACATCACAGAGGAGGCCAGTCACCAGGGTAACCATCAGAGATGACAGCCAGTCACTGGGGCATTGATTGCAGGGGAGAACTTTTACTAGATCACTGATCATAGAGAATGACCAGTCAATGAGGCAACAGCACAGAGGAGGAACAGTCATCGATGCACCCATCATAAAAGAGGGTTATTGACTGGGACAACCAACACAGAGGAGGGCTTGTCATTTTGGCTTCCTTGCACAATTCCAGAGGAGTACCATCACTACGTCACCCTGAGAAGATGTCAGTCTCTGAGAAACCTATCACGGAGGAGGGTCAATCACTGAGGCACCCATCACAAAGGAGAAACTGTCTCTAATGCACCCAATTCAGAGAAGGGACAGTCACTGAAGCACCCATCGCAAAAGATGGATAGTCATTTGGACACCAAATAGAAAGAGTGCTGGCCACTGTGACACCATCAAAGAGGAGGGCTAGTCACTGAGGAACCCATGGTGGAGAAGGGCCAGTCACTGGGGAATGCATCACAGAGGAGGGCCTGTAACTCTCACATCCATCACAAAGCAGGACCAGTCACTGGGACACTCATAACAGAGGAGAGACAGTCACTAGAGCCACCATGATAGAAGAGGACTAGTCACTAGTGGACTCATTATAAAGGAAACCAGTCACTGGGGCACTGATAACAAAGAAGAACTAACCACTGGAGCACCAATCAGAGAAGACAGCCAGTCATTGAGACATCCATCATGTAGGAGTGCCTGCCACGGGGAGCACTTTATATAAGAAGATCTGTTACTGGGGCAACCATTAGAGAAGTCTAGTCACTGGGGCACATAGCACAGAGGAGAAACAGTCACTGGGGCACACATTAGGAAAAGGACAAGTCACTAAGATACCAATGATTTAGCAGTCAGTCACTGTTCACCCATCACATAAGAAGTCTATTCCCTGCAGCAGCAATCATTGAGGAGGTCTAGTCACTATGTCATCCATCAAGAAGGAGGATCAAACACTGAAGCACTATAAAAATGAGTCAGGTTTCTGGGTTATTGATCACAAAGGAGGGCCAGACACTGAGGAACCCATCACAGAGGAGTGCTAGTCCAAGAGGAATGATTATAGAGTAGTTCCAGTAATTGGAGCTTCCCTCATAGAAGAAGCCTAATCACTGGGGCACCCATCAAAGATGAGACCCTGTCACTGGACTGAAAGAACCATCACAGAGGAGAGTCAGTCACTGAGTTCCCATCACAGAGGAGAGCTAGTCACTGGGTAATCCATCACAGAGTAGGATCAGTCACTGGAGCACCATGACAGAAAAGGGTCAATCACCGAGGCATCCCTTCCAGAGAAAGGAAAGTCACTTAGGAACCCACCCAAGAGGAAGGACAGACACTTAGGAGCCCATTAGCAGAAGGGACAATCACTGGAGTGCTGCCACTTAAGAGGCCCAGTTGCAGAGGTCCTAATTCCACAGGAATGTCACTTACTGTACCTATCCCAATGGAAGGACATTGACTGAGGCACCTATTAGGAGGAGGGCAAGTCACTAAGGTAACTGATCACAGAGGAGGATCGGTCACTGAGGCACTCATTACAATGAAGGCCAGTCACAGGGACAACCAGCCCAGAGTTCCATTCACTGGGACATGCATCACAGAGGAGGGACCGTCACTGCAGTCTCTGTAGTTTCCAAGATAGAAGAGGGCTACTCACTATATCAACCGTTATAAAAGAAAGCCAGTTACTGGGGCACTGATTACAAAGAAAGGTCCAGCACTAGAGCTCCCATCACAGATGAGACCCATTTCCCACAGATGAGGCCCCTTCATTAGATTAGGAGACAGACACCTAGGCACCCATCATGGAGCATAATCAGTTACTGGAGCAGTCATCAAAGGGGAGGACCAGTCACTGAGACACCCATCACATATAAGAGTGAGTCACTGGGACACCATCACAGCAAATGATCTGTCACTGGGATACTCATTATAGAGGAGGGCTAGTCACTGGGGACACACCAAAAATAAGATCCTGTCACTGGGGCAGCTAATAGAGTGGGGACACAAGCATGGGTCACCCATCACAGGGGAATCCATCACAGAGGAGTCCCATCTACTGAGGCACCCATCACAGAGGAGTCCCTGTACTGGGGCACCCATAATCGAGGAGGTCACAGAAGCATCTATCCAAGGGAAGGCTCCATCACTGGGGAACTTTTAACAGATGAGTGTTAAGCCAGGCTCAGTGGCTCAGCCTGTAATCCTGCACTTTGGGAGGCTGAGGTGAGTGGATTGTCTGAGCCCACGGGTTCAAGACCCATCTGGCCAACTTGGTGAGACTTCATCTCTACAATAAATAAAAAAAAATTAGCAAGGCATGTTAGCATGCACCTGTAGTTACAGCTACTTGG
>NW_006986823.1:0-693 GCF_000164805.1 Carlito syrichta
CTGCCCAGGCAGGTCTCAAAGCCATGGTTTCAGGCAATCCACTCACCTCAGTCTCCCAAAGGCACAGGATTACAGGCTGAGCCACTGAGTCAGGCTCTAGCTAACTATTTGTCACCTCCTTAAATTTGCTACCTAACTTGTTAGCTAATTAGTTAAGTGAGCTATTTATTCAACTAATTAAATAGTTAGCTAGCTATTTAATTCAGGTAGTTAAGTCAGCTAGCTAAATACTTGTCAGTCAGTTAAGTCAGCTAGCCAAGTAGTTAAGTCAGCTAGTTAAATCAGCTAGTTAATTCAGCTTTCTAATTTAGTCAGTTGGTTATGACAGCTAGCTAGCTAGTTAGCTAACAGATTAAGTCAGTTAGCTAGTTAACTAATGGGTTAAGTCAGCTGGTGGAGTTGGCTAGTTAGTTAAAAACGGGTTGAGTCAGGTGGTTGTGTAGGCTAGCTAGCTAGTTAGTTAACGAGTTAAGTCAGCTGGTTGAGTCACCTAGCAAGCTCTTTAGCTAACGAGTTAAGTCAGATGATTAAGTTTAGTTAGCAAGCAAGTTATATAATGAGTAAGCTTACTAGTTAGCTACCTGGTTAAGTCAGCAAGATAGCTAGGCCACTGACTATTTAAAGTCAGCTTGTTAGCTAGGTAGCTAGCTGATAGATAACTTTT
The DNA here is from genome assembly GCF_000164805.1 of Carlito syrichta. Classification (NCBI taxonomy): domain Eukaryota; kingdom Metazoa; phylum Chordata; class Mammalia; order Primates; family Tarsiidae; genus Carlito; species Carlito syrichta. The sequence continues at coordinate 665 of NW_006986823.1, forward strand.
TAAGTCAACTGGCTAGCTATGTAGCTAGC
>NW_006986824.1:0-3449 GCF_000164805.1 Carlito syrichta
CTTGGTCATAGATTTCCCAAAAGATGATTGATTGGCAGACAATTGGGCTGTGGCTTTGGAATGCTGAGGCGGGAGACTGCTCCAACCTGGGAGTTCAAGACCAGTCTGGGTCATGTAGCGAGACCTCGTCACTCCCCAGAATGCAAACACTCAAGTCACACGTGGTAGCTCCCCAAATCCCAGCTACACAGAATGCAGTGGCCTCCCCCTGGGGTGTGCCTTAGTGTAGCCCTCACTGACAGCATGTGTGAGTCCAGGCCAGGCACAATAGCTCATGGTCATCACACATGCACCCTGGGAGGCCACTGCAGAAGGCTACCTAAACCCCGGAGTCAGAGACCAGGCTGGGTGACATGGCCAGATCTAGTGTCGGTGAGAGGTCCCCCAAATTGAGTCAGGCATGAAGGCGCAACTCCGACCAAAAAAATACACCTCCCACGTGCGTCACGACATGCATCCATGGCTCCCCATGGAAACGTCCATGCGGGTGGGGAACAGTAGAGTGATTGGGAGCTGGACCTCCCACCCGAAGTTGGCAGACTGGGTGAATGGAACCTTGGCTGTCCCTGGCATTGCTGGACCACCTTGATTGTTCTGTGCACGATGGCTACCCTAGCTCTGGGCTGTCTGTTCTGTGAGCTAACACGTGTCTTTGCCATGGGGCATGAGTGTGGAGAGTGGAGGCAGGGCTTCTGGGGTGCATAGCTGAAGGCGTAGTATGGATGTGCCCAGTGGGCACCTTTGAAACTTCCTGTGAAAAACAGGCAAAAAAGTCCCTTTTCCTCTCCCATCCCTGAGGGTGACTCCTCACGTTGGGTGGCAAGGGTCATGGTCCTGGTGGTGGTGGTAATTATTATTATTTGGAGTCGTAATCCCATTCTGTCAGCCAGGCCGGAGTGCAGGGGCATGCTCATGGCCTTTGTGGGGTCCACCTGACGGGCTCAGTCGATCCTCCCACATTGGCACCCTGAGTGTCTGTATCTACAGTCCTGCACCACTATGCCCAGCTAATACTTTGATTTATTTTTGATGGCCCAGACGAGGTCTCGCCCAGAGCCCAGGCTGGTCTCCAACCTGCAGGCTCAGGTCGACCACTCACCTCGGCCTACGAAGGGCCAGCATGCCAGTCAGTTCCTGACTCCTGACTGTGGTTGTGGTGGTGGTGGTTGGTATTTTTATCCTGATTCAGTGTTCCCCCCTGTCACCCAGTACAGATCACAGGGGCCCACTCTCAGCCACTGTGGCCTCCACCTGCTGGGCTCCAGCAATCCTCCCTCTGTGGCCTCCTGAATGGCTGGAATGACATGTGTGTGGCACCATGCTCGGCTCATTTTGTTGGTTTCTAGTAGAGAAGAGCTCTTGCCAAGGTGCCCGGGATGGTCTCAAACATGGGAGCTCAGGTCACTCTCACATCGGCCTCCCAAAACACCAGGGTTAAAGGTGTGAGTCCCAGTGCCAGCCTTCACAGCACTCTCGGGGCCCCACCACAAAGCTCACTCCCTTCAGATGCCCTGGGACCCTGGAGAGGGCAGCTGAAATGGCCCACAAAGCCCATCCAGATGGAACATATGGAGCAGGGCATGTCTTCACTGGGGCCACCACCCCTCACCCTGCCTTGTACCCCAGGGTGGACCAGGTCACTCCTCCAAGGGACTGTCTCAGGGAAAGGGAGTGCATGTCTCTCAAATCTTGGGGGGTGGCCAGGCAACTCACACCTGTCTCCTCTGCAATCAGGTAGGTTGACATGGGAAGATAGCTGGAACCTGGGAGCTGGTACCAGGCTGGACCATAGAAAGCCCACACTTTGACTCCCTAAAAATCCCAGAAAACCTTGAGTGATGGCAGGCCTGGTGGGAGGATTGCCTCAGGCCCAGAGATCAAGACCAGGCAGGAAGACCAGGATGTCGACAAAATGGAAAGCCTGTGATCACAGCAGTTGGGAGTCCGAAGCCGAAAGGAACACCTGAGTTGAGCGGTTTGAGAGCATCCAGGGCAACCTATTGAGGAAGCAAAAGAGAGAGAGAGGAAAAGGAAGAAAGAAATCCATTCTCCTGCAAACCTTCTGCCCTCAGTCCTTCCCTCCTGACCCCGCCATATGTGAGGGTCCCCCAAGCTCGGCATTTTCCACTCCCAAACCCCCACAATGCCTGCCTCCACTTTGGTGTGGGAGTTTCCGAGGATTGCTGGACCGGTTAGTGCCAGCTCTTCTCTTCAAGGTGAGAACTGTACCCCAGTCAGGCCAACCCTCCCACTCAGCAGCGAGGACCTTCCATCAAGAAAGGCCAAGGAAACATCCCTCACCTGGGGAAATTTCTTCGCCACCAAATCCATGTATCCTGCCTCTAAAGCCAGTCGACCTGTGAACACACCATGCACACTTGAGAATCTGTGCACGATTCTCATGTTTTTGGAGACTGGGTCTGGCTCTGTGGCACAGAAGGGGCCTGGGGACAAGACCATCATTCACTGCTACCCTCGAAATCGAGAGCTTCAGCTATTCTTCTGCCTCAGCCTCCTGAGTGGCCGGGATGATGGTCACCTTGACACCAGATCCTCTGTTTGGATGGGTATGGAGTCAGTGACTCCCTGCACTGCCCCCGCTGGCCTTGGGCTCCTGGGCTGTAATCATCCTCCCACCCTGGTCACCGAGAGCATTGGGATTCCAGGCGTGGGACACCACGCCAGGCCTTCTGGTTCATTTTTGACAAAGGAACGAGCATGGGCCCATGGGTTCAGCCTAATCATTCCAGCACTTTGGGAGCCCAAGATCAGTGGCCAGCCTGAGTCTGTGGGCCGAGACCCACCCATGAACCTTGGTGAGCTTGTCTCTACACTCCATCCCAAATTACCCGGGCCTGGTGGCATGTGTCTGTCATTGTGGATCCTTGGAAGGCCAGGGAAAGACTCGCCAGAGTCTGGAAGGCCAAGGCTACGGTCACCAGGAGCGAGAAACCACCCTGCAGCCTGGGCTATGGAGTGAGATTCCGACTCAAGGAAAAAAGGAAAAAAGGGAAGAGAAGAAGATCATCCATTTGTGTATCGAGTTGGGATCATCATGAACAGACAGAGATCTTTTGGGAAGGAGGCTGCAAACTTGTACCTCGAGTTCCCAAAAGATGGTGGATCAGCAGACAATGAGACTTTGGTTTTGGGAGACTGAGTTGAGGGATCATTGGATCGCAGAATTTTGAGACCAGCCTGGGTCACATAGTGAGAACTCATTGGTCCCCAGAATGTAAACACTGGAGTCACACATGGTGGTGCCTGCAGTCCCGGCTACACAGGATGCGGTGACCCCTGACTCAAGGTGTGCCTTTGTGTAGCCCTCGCTGACAGCAAGTGTGAGTCCAGAGTGGGCACCATGTCTCATGGACATCAGACCCCATCAGGCTCAGGCAGCCTCACACATTGGCCTACTAGGGCAAACTAGTAGGCCAATGTGTGAGGCT